>NW_026743674.1:0-3308 GCF_022355385.1 Mustela nigripes
TGTGTGTGTGTGTGTGTGTGTGTGTGTGTATGTATGTATATATTTAACATCTATTTAGATATAAGAATTTGATTGATGTTATCTATAAATAATGTCTAGAATGTATTGATTTTTTTTTGTTGTTATTTTGTGCCTTCTTTTGTTGATTTTTGACTCTGAGATGTATTTCCATCTACGTTAAAAAAAATGCATTTGCTGTTCTTATTCTCATTCTGAAAATAAAAGTAGATTCACTGGAGTGCGTGGGTGGCTCAGTTGGTTAAGCATCTGACTCTTAGTTCTGGCTCAGATCATGATCTCATCGTTTGTGATCAAGCCCCAGGTGGATCCATAAGCTCAGCAGGGAGTCTGCTTGAAGATTCTCTCCCTCTGTCTCTCCCCTAACTCATGCATACATACATGTGTGAGCATGCCCTTTCTCTCTCTAAAATAAATAAATCTTTAAAAGGTATTTCATGTTATATGCATTTGCTATATAATGTTCTAAAGATATTTCCTAAATTGTGGTATCTTTTCTTTTTTTTTTTTAAATTTCTTTCTCCTTTGATTCCAAGTGAGATTTTGAATTGTATTACTTTCAATTCCAAATACAAGGAAAAGTTCCAGATGCTTATCCGTTAATGATGTCAAATTTAATACCATTGTCGCCATAACACATTATTTAAATGAGTTGAATCCTTTCAAATGTAATGTAACTTCCTTTGTGGCACAAAACGTGTTGTATTTTGGTAAGTGTTCCATGTGCATTTGAAAATAATGTTTGTTGTTTTTGAATGTAGTGTTCTATTAATGTCATTTAGCTCAATTTAACTGAGAGTGTGAAATTTCTATATCCTTTATATGTTTACTGGTTTATTCTCTACTGTGTAATTAATTGAGTGAGGGCTATTGAAATTCCTAACTATAATTGTGGATTTGTCTCTTTCTCCTTGTCATTTTATAAGATTTTTTTTTCATGTATTTTGAAGCTCTGTTATTAGGTAGATAAATATTTAGGATATAATGTACACTAGATAAATTGACTTCTTTTTCATTATGAAATGAGCTTCTTTGTCACTGGCAATATTATTTGCCCAGAAATCTATTCTGTCTGTTATGTCTATAGTAATTCTAGCTTTCTTTCAATCAGTGTGATATTTGCTTTTCTATCCTTTCATTTTCAACATAGTTGTGTCTTCCTTTGGATAACTTATAATTGTATCTTGTTTTTTAATGGGGTCAAATCTTGTATTCTCTACTTAATTGAGTACTTAACTGTTTAATTAAATATGATTATTCATAAGGGTAAATTTTTCTATCATTTTTCTATTTTCTATTGGTCCTTTCTATTATTTCCCTCTTATTCCCATTTTCTCCCTATAGTATTAGTCATATGAAATTAATAGCATTTATTCATATTATTGACTTACTGGTTATTTGTATTTTTTTTTTTTTAGTAATTGCTTAAAGTTTTGTAGTATACAATATACAGTATTAACTCATCTTAGTCTACATTTAGATTATATTATCCCATTCCATACATAGTTTAAGAACAATAATGTATTTGCTATTGTATATACTTCTAGTTCTAGCCTCCTTACTTTTGACTATTGTCATCCATTTAACATTTATATATTAACATTTATATATTTTGTAAACCTCCCAGGACATTACTAGAAATATTAAATTATTTAAATTATTTTTAAAAATAGCTAATATTAAAATGGGGAGAATTCAGAGAATGCATAACTTCAATATATAAGAAACAGTAGTGCTTAAATAATTCTTAGTTTGAATACGTATTCTGACCTGCACATTGAAATGACTCAGTGATATCCTCTTGAAATTAAGAAGTGTGTGTGTGTGAATGTGTGCATTTAGGTAGGACAAAACTATGAGATAATTGTTTTCTTAAAACAGTTTTTTTTAAAAGATTTTATTTATTTATTTGACAGAGAGAGATCACAAGTAGGCAGAGAGGCTGGCAGAGAGAGAGAGAGAGGAGGAAGCAGGCTCCCTGCTGAGCAGAGAGCCTGATGCGGGACTCGATCCCAGGACCCTGAGATCATGACCTGAGCCAAAGGCAGAGGCTTAACCCACTGAGCCACCCAGGCGCCCCAAGAGGGAAGCAGGCTCCCCACTAAGCAGCGAGCCTGAAGCGGGACTCGATCCCAGGACCCTGAGATCATGACCTGAGCTGAAGGCAGCGGTTCAACCCACTGAGCCACCCAGGCGCCCCTCTTAAAACAGTTTTAAAGAACTAATAAGATTCAGTGTGATAATAACATCTAAACTAGTGAAGCACAAGTGAAACAATAGTTTATTTTCTATAACATTTACTGTTAACCACAAATCTCACAGTTCACATAACTTACATATTTAAAAGAGATATTAATCATGGGAAGCTTTTAAATGTCACGTAACTGTCACAGAATCATTGACTCTTAGAGTGGAAGTAAAGATAATTTTTTCAACTTTTAACTCAATGTGTTCATTAATTTATCCTTAGCATGCAGCTAACCAACTTTTGCTTATATTTGCAATGTCTAAAAGTTTATTATTTCAAAATACAGGTCATAGTAATGCTGGAAAATTCCTTAAACAGAAATATGTCTACCTATAATTTCTGCCTACTGGTCTTCAACCTGACATGTGAGATTCCAGTGTAGTCTAATCCCTTTCCACTAAACAAATATTTTTATAGTCAAAATAACTACTGACATCAATGATTAAAAAGGCATTTGAGGAGCAATTAAAGAAAACTTAATATAAAATACATATTAGGTAATTCACATATTTTAAGTATGTTATGTTTTGTTTATATTAGAAAATGTCTCTAGAATTGCATAGTAAACTACTTAATGATGAAGTGTTATGTGATATTTGCTTTAAAATCAGTAAAATAATGGTAAGGCATATATTGTAAAAAAACTTTTTTTAATTAAAAAAAACTTCTATTGAACATGAATTTATTTTATTTTTGTTTGAAAATATAATTTTTTAACCCAGGCATAATAAGAAAATAAGTCATATTTTAATAATTCAACTTCAGGAAAAGACACACACTCCACTATACACAGCATAGCACTCTCTGGTTAAGAATATCACAAGGGACAAATGTGAATTGTGCACCATATTCACGTGGACACAAAATACTCTGCTTTGTATATTTACAACAACTGAAAGGGAGGGACAGATGGCATCTTCTTTAAAATCCCTGTCCATTTTCTATGTATACCATATCAAAATATTTTTTTTGCTCAGCCTTTATTTTGCTCTAAGTGTAGTTTTCTGTGCTAAGCTTTTTTTTTTTTTTTTTTTTTTTTTTT
>NW_026743675.1:0-3308 GCF_022355385.1 Mustela nigripes
GAGTTATGGTCAAGAAAGCAGAAGTCATGGCTGGTTTTATGTGTCACCAAGATTAGATATAGTCCACATCACAGCATGTATAAAACAATAAAATCCTAAACTGATATAGCCAGGAAGGAATGTTTAATAGTATTAAGTAGGAAATGTTATGGCATGCAAGCTTCATTCATTGTAACTTAGACGCAATCTGGAAGTTAGTTTCTCTACCAGGATAAGTAGAGAATTTAAACACTGTTTCCAGGGTATCTGGGTGCCTCAGTCATTAAGTGTCTGGCTTCAGCTCAGGGTCCCAGGAGCGAGCCTCACACTGGGCTCCCTGCTGGGAAGGGAACCCTCTTTCCTTCTCCCACTCCCCCTGTTTGTGTTCCCTCACTCACTCTCTCTCTCTTGTCAAATAATAAAATAAAATAAAATAAAATAAAATAAAATAAAACACTGTTTTCATCTCCATAGTAAGGACAGAGGCAGATACCCAAAAAATGCCACATTCACAACAGATAGGTTAAAAAAAAAAAAAAAGACAAGGGCCAAAGAAACATATAAGAAATCATTCCCAGGGGAGGAACAAAATGGTGGAGGAGTAGGAGACCTAAATATCATCAGATCTCAAGAGTTCAGCTAGATAGTTATCAAACCATTTTGAACAGCTACAAACTCAACAGGAGAGAGAAGAGAAGAAGAATAGCAATTGTAGGAGCATAAAATCATCCACTTTGTGGAAGGTGGAGTGTGTGGAAAAGTGAAACCGATTCAACATTGGAAGATAGACCATGGGGGGAGGGGCTGGCCCCCAGCAAGTGACAGAGCAGCAGAGCACACAATCAGAACTTTTAGAAGACTGCTCCACTGAAGGATGTCACACCAGAGGTTAAGCCAGGGGTGGGGCCCTTGCAGGAACAGTATAGACTCAAGACCTCCAGGGTCACAAAAAGACCAGGGGTGTCTGAGTATGGCAGAGCTCCCAGGTATCAGAGTGGGAAAGCCAGCTGCAGAGACAGAGCAGAGGAGTGGGCTTTCAGCTCGGGATTACCTTAATGATTTGCAGCAGAGTTAGGCCACCTGTCACTGGGCAGGGACCCAAAAAGGAGCAGAACTGGGGAGATTCACTTTTCATCTCCAGGAGTGGGATGGGAGTGCACTGCAGGAATCAGCTGGGCTGATGCACCTGAGATAGAAATGATCAGTCACAGGTTGGATGAGCTTGGAGTGTGGTTAGAGACCAGGGAGATGGAAGGGATTGACTACTTTTCTAGGAGGGAGCATTAAAGAGTGGGTCCCTTAGCTCTCAGCTCTTATGGCGCCAGAGATTGGGAGGCTTCCATCTTTATTCCGGTCCTACAAAGCTGTATAGAAGACGATCAAGGAAGAAATGTGACCAAGAGCAAACCTGAGCAGATTACTTAGCTTGGCCTCTGGCAAGGGTGGTGCAATTCCACCTTGGGCAAAGACATTTGGGAATCACAGTAACAGGCCCCTCCCCCAGAAGATCAACAAGAACATCTAACCAAGACCAAATTCACCTATCAATGAGAATTACGGAACTCCAGAGCTAGGGAATAGCAACACATAGAATTCATGGCTTTTTTCCCATGACCCATTAGTCTTTCAAAGTTAATTTTTTTTAATTTCACTTTTTAATTATTATACTTTGTAAAATTTTTCCTCTGTCCTATTTTAAAGTATTTAAACTATTTTATCAATACCTTTTAAAAAATCTTTTCTAATTTGCTTTGTTATACTCATATTTTATCCCTTCATTTTATTTAACCTTATTTATTATATACATATAAGTTTTATTTTTTTTTTTAAATTTTGGGATACAATTTCTCCTAATAGATCAAAATATACCCTAAATCTAGCATATGGATTTTTTCTAGTCTGCAGCCTGATCACATTCTCTCCCCTTTTTTTCTTTTTTTTTTTAACCAATTGATTTTGTCAATTCCCTTTATAAAATCTTTTTAAATTTTCATCTTTACAGTTATATTCCATGACTTCATCGTGTTTACACTTATTTTTGTGTGTATATATGTGTGTATATATATATATATATATATATATATATATATAATTCTTTCCTTAAAATTTTAGGAGGTGGTTTCTTCTAAAAGAACAAAATACACACAAAATCAAGTGTGTTGCTCTTTTCTATTTCTCAGTCTAATATATATATCACATATAATATATATATATTATAAAAATATATGTATATATATTTATATTTTATATTTATATATTTTTTTCTTCCTCTGCCTTTCTTCCCACAGTTTCAGGTCTCCTCTAATTTGGTTAGTATATATCTTCCAGGGGTCATAGCTACTCTTTTAGCATTTGGTTCTCTCATTCATCTATTCTTATCTGGATAAAAGGACTAAGCAGAAAAACTTATATTCACAGATATATTCAGAACATTCCTTCCCAAAGCAACAGACTATGCATTCTTCTATAGTGCCCATGGAACATTTTCCAGGATAGATCACATCCTGAGTCACAAATCAGGTCTGAACCAGTACCAAAGGACTGGAATCATTCCCTGCATATTTTCAGATCACTATGCTCTGAATCTAGAACTCAATCACAAGAGCAAAGTTGGAAAGAACTCAAATACATGGAAGCTAAAGAGCATCCTACTAAAGAATGAATTGGTCAAACAGGAAATTAAATAAGAATTGAAAAAATTCATGGAAACAAATGATAATGAAAACACAGCTGTTCAAAATCTGTGGGACACAGTGAAGGCAGTCCTGAGAAGAAAGTATACAGTGATACAAGCCTTTCTCAAGAAACAAGAAAGGCCTCAAGTACAAAACCTAACCCTACTCCTAAAGGAACTAGAGAAAGAACAGGAAAGAAAGCCTAAACCTAGCATGGGAAGAGAAATCATAAAGATCAGAGCAGAAATTAATGAAATAGAAACCAAAAGAACACCAGAACAAATCAACAAAACTAGGAACTCGTTCTTTGAATGAATTAATAAGATTGATAAATCCATGGTCAGACTTAACAAAGAGAAAAGAGAAAGGACCCAAATTAATAAAACCATGAATGAAAGAGGAGAGATCATAGCCAACATCAAAGAAATACAAACAATTATAGGAACATATTATGAGCAACTATACACCAGCAAATTTGATGATCTGGATGAAATGGATGCATTCCTAGAGATATAGAAAACACCAAAACTGAAACAAGAAGAAATAGAAAACCTGATCATACCCATAATCAGTAAGGAGATTGAAGCAGTCATCAACAATCTCCCATCAAACAAGAGCCCAGGGCCAGATGGCTTCCCAGGGGAATTCTACCAA
>NW_026743676.1:0-3308 GCF_022355385.1 Mustela nigripes
TGTCCATCTCTTAAGGTCTGATTTATCTTGCCCAATCTGTGCTTTGATACTCTGTTCTCTGTTGCCTCCTTTGGTTGCCTCTGAAGCCACACCAGAACTCAGCCCTTCCTCTGTAACAACTCTGGGCTTTGTATGTCCTCCTATTATTTGTACATAGCATGAGATAGACCGGATACTCTGCTCCTAGTCTTCGTGCAGGGCGTTTTAACGATGAGTCAGGAAACCTGTTGTGGATGTTAGCTGAAGCAGGATTAGCAATGCTACCTTTGATTCCACTGGATTATCTGAGAGACCATTTTCCCTCATAAACCATTGTACACAAATGTACAGAAACATCGAGCCAACATTCTGTTGCTTAAAATATAAGCTGGACTTATCTGTTCTACAGTTAGCATCTAAGTATCGATGTGGTAGAATTTGAGAGGCACCACATAGTACACACACACACACACACACACACACACGTACACACACACACATCGTTTTCCTCCAAGCCTGTTTTTGATACCCAGAATGTTATAACTTAAACTTTCCCAGGTTAAGGCATTATTATTAAAATGCAAGTACTCTTGATATCAGACACATGCACCAAAGTAAATTTCAAGAATCCCTTGCATGAGGCGCCTGGGTGGCTCAGTGGGTTAAAGCCTCTGCCTTTGGCTCAGGTCATGATCCCAGGGTCCTGGGATCGAGACCCCCATTGGGCTGTCTGCTCAGGAGGGAGCCTGCTTCCTCCTCTCTCTCTCTGCCTGCCTCTCTGCCTACTTGTGATCTCTGTCAAAATAAATAAAATCTTTAAAAAAAAAAGGATCCCTTGCATATTAATATCTACTAGGTAATCCTTTTCCATAAGGATGTTTCTTGATGGAATAGAGAGGACAGAACATTTGAGGACTTTGAAATCACCACTGAAAACTTGCAAAGGAGGACTAGAAAGAAGAAAGGGTATAGAGTGAGGACAGCAAGAGCATTTGCAGGTAAGTTTCACCTGCCTCAAGCTTTCTGCTAGAGTTGATACTACTTTCACCCATGTATATTGATACAAACTCAATAAAATAAACAAGGATAGAAAAAAAATAAAATAAACAAGGAAATACACAAAGTGGAATAAAATGCTGATCTCTAATTTGGGGGTACCTTCTCTACAGGAGGGTACTAGGAATTGCAACTTTGCCTCTAATCAGATGTTCTCTGGGTATGATCAAGCAGGCAGAAGGATCTAAATTAACATAAGGCTACACAGAATGTCACAAATGCATCCTGACATCCCATGGCTAGCGGCCTTGAGGATTTCAGTTGTACTCAGCTGGACAAAAGGGAAGAATCAGAAGTACTAAGGACAAGTGGACTATCTTAGCTGCTCTGAGTTTTTACCTACCTGGGGGCATGTCACTCTCAAACCTCTCTCTCCAGCCCCAAGCTCCTTCCCAAGTCCATTTCTCATGCTAGGTGTTAGGCAATTTTCCACATGTCAAAATACAGACAATAAGCCTGCAGCCCCAAAAGGAGTGAGGTAATGATTCTGCTTGCCAAGAACCACCTTCCCCGGCCATGATGTCACATGGCTTATTGAAGCTGTGGAGGGAGTGAGGGCTGTGGGATCCCAGCTGGTGGCTGGATTTTGGCAGAAAGCTGAGACACCCACAACACTAGAGACCACCTCCTACCAGTGGGAAGCTGAGTTAAAATCAAGAGAAACTAGTTGTCAAATTCAGCCTTTCCATGCACAAGAAAAAAAAAAAAAAGAAAAAAGAAAGACGCTGTTATAACGTTGGAGGAAGAAATTAGTGATCGCCTGCTAAAGTGAATGAAAGCAGCAGGGATAGGAACCACCACAAGGACAACAGGACAGTGGGAGACAAATATAGTATAATTGGGGGAATTTATAGTGAGTGTGGGGGACAGACCCACTCTAAGGATATGCCGTCCTTTGGATGCACTGACTTGGCTTCTACATCCTAGCTTTCCTGGTCTTGGGAACTGTGTGGGAGCTGATAAAGGTGTCCCCCCGAGACCTCAATCCAGTCCATTCTCCATCCTCCTTGTTTGCAGCGTCTCCTTCCTCCCAGGGGTGGTGCCTGTGGTTAGGACAATGCCTCACGTTGCCAGGAGAGGGCAGCGGATCATTCCCCCCACCACTCAGGTGTACCCTCCAAGCTTCTAGGATTCCAGTCAGTTTTCCGTGGTTACTGAGTGCCTCCTATGTGCCAGGCTCTGTGCCGAGCACTGGGATTGCAAAACTGACTGAGATACGGTCCCTGCTGTGTCTTTTTTTTTTTTAATATTTTATTTATTTATTTGACAGATAGAGATCACAAGTAGGTAGAGAGGCAAGCAGAGAGAGAGGAGGAGGAAGCAGGTTCCCTGATGAGCAGAGAGCCCGATGTGGGGCTCGATCCCAGGACCCTGGGATCATGACCTGAGCTGAAGGCAGAGGCTTTAACCCACTGAGCCACCCAGGTGCCCCCTCTGCTGTGTCTTGAGGGGGGTGGGGATGGGGACAATAGGGGCATTAAAAAGTGTCTCATAAGGAGCACCTGGGTGGCTCAGTTGTTAAGCGTCTGCCTTCGGCTCAGGTCATGGTCCTAGGGTCCTGAGATTGAGTCCCGTTGAGAGTTGGGCTCTCAGCAGGGAGCCTGCTTCTCCCTCTCTCCCCTCCCCCTGCTGGTGTTCCCTCTGTAGCTGTCTTTCTCTCTGTCAAATAAATAAATAAAATCTTAAAAAAAAAATTAGGAGAAGCTTGAACTGGGTCTTGAAAGATGATGGGTTTGCAGCCAGTTAAGCTGACTGTGCTCTTTCCCCATGGGGGCCCAGTGCACAATGGCTGCAAACAGGAACCTCCTTGGTAGTATACGCAGCCTGTTTCCCTAAGGATTGCCCTAAGGAACCTTGGAGACAGCCCTTCCCAGTGGACATTGATGTCTGACCTCATGTTATCTCTCATCTAGGCTCCAGACAGCTATGTGGGGTGTCTTTGGAAAGTCGGGGTCCATATTGGCCAAGTCACTGTGTCCATCCATATCAAGCAGCAAAACAAGGAGCATGGGATTGAGGCCCCATACAGGGCCAAGGTCAAGTTCCCTGGCCTCCAGAAGATCCACATTTCCAAGAAGTGGCCTCACTAAGTTTAAAGGGGATGAATTTGAAGACATGGGAGCTGAAAAGTGGCTCATCACAGATGGCCGTGGGTCAGATATATCCCTGATCATGGTCCCTTGGGGGGCACCTGGGTGGCTCAGTGGATTAAGCCTCTGCCTTCTTCTCAGGTCATGATCTCCGGTCCTGGGATTGAGTCCTGCATCAGGCTC
>NW_026743677.1:0-457 GCF_022355385.1 Mustela nigripes
CATTTCCTTAGCGATTCGGGGTCTCTTCTGATTTCATACAAATTTTTGGATTATTTGCTCCAGCTCTTTGAAGAATACTGGTGGAATTTTGATCGGAATGGCATTAAAAGTATAGATTGCTCTAGGCGGTATTGACATTTTAACAAAGTAATCCCCTTTCCTCAATCAATACTACCCCTATAGGTAAACCAATTTTTAATCCCGCTTTATCTTAGGAAAGTTGAGTCCTTTAACAAAGATATCAAGATATATCCAGGAAGAATCAAAACCACCTTCCTCACCCACACTGAGAATTTATAACCACTCTCCCATCTTTTTCTTCTACCACTGTTTCTGTGTTTTTGTGTTTGTCCTGATAGTATATAAATCTTATACTTGGGGTTCTTTTTGATGGGGTTCTTCCTTTTTTTTGCTTTTACACACACACACACACACACACACACACACACACACACAC
>NW_026743677.1:557-3307 GCF_022355385.1 Mustela nigripes
TCTCCCATCTTTTTCTTCTGCCAGTGTTTCTGTGTTTTCGTGTTTGTCCTGATAGTATATAAATCTTATACTTGGGGTTCTTTTTGATGAGGTTCTTCCTTTATTTGCATATATATATATATATATATGTATTTTTTCTCGTGTCATATACTTTTATCAGTCTTTTTGTTTGTCTGTTTTTGTTGATATACTTCATAAATCGTACATTGGGGCCCATTTGGGCTGAACCTTCTCTTTCATCTTCCTTTTCTTTCCTGTCTCTCTCTCTCTCTCTCTTTCGTCTCTCATTTGGGTGGGGAATCCTGATTGCTCAGAAGTGTTCCAGGGTGCACCTTGACTGCACCATGGTCCATACATCCAGCTACATCTGTTCAGTCATCTCTCACCAAAATGCCTAGGAGGAGGAATGCCCAACAGAAGAAAAACACAGAGGATGGACCTTCTGGAACAGAGCTAACGGCTATCAACATAGACAATGTGTCGGAAAGAGAATTCAGGCTAACAATTATCCAGGCAATAGCTAGGCTGGAGAAAGCCATGGATGACCTAACGGAATTGATTAGGGCCGAACTGAAAGCGACCAGACAGAATGTTCACAATGTGAGGGCTGAGCTGAAAGCTACCAGGGCTGAGGTTCACAATACTCTCAATGAGTTCCAATCTAATCTAAATTCTCTCAAAGCCAGGGTAACTGAGACAGAAGATATAATTAGTGATCTGGAGGACAAACAGATAGAGAGAAAGGAACAGGAGGAAGCCTGGAACAAAGGGCTTAGAAACCATGAAAACAGAATCAGAGAAATAAATGAGGCCATGAAACGTTCCAATGTCAGAATTATTGGAATCCCTGAAGGGGAGGAAAAAGAAAGAAGTCTAGAAGATATAGTGGAACAAGTTCTTCATGAAAATTTTCCCAATCTCGTGAATGGAACCAGCATTCATGTACTAGAGGCCGAAAGGTCTCCACAAGATTACACATTCCAAAAAAATACCAAGGCACCTGATAGTCAAATTGAGGAATCATAATTGTAGGTATAATCTCTTGAAAGCCGCTAGGACAAAGAGGCTCCTTACTTCCAGAAGAAAGCCCATCAGAATAACATCAGAACCGTCCACAGAGACCTGGCAAGCCAGAAAGGGCTGGCAAGACATATTCAGGGCATTAAATGAGAAGAACTTGCAGCCAAGAATACTTTATCCAGCAACATTGACATTCAAAATGGATGGAGAGATAAAAAGTTTCCAAGACCAGCAAGGCTTAAAAGACTATGCAACCACCAAGCCGACACCGCAGGAAATATTAAGGGGGGTTCTATAAAAGATGAAAAATCCTAAGAATAGCATTGAACAGAAATATAGAGACAATCTACAGAAAGAAAGACTTCAAAGGTAACACGATGTCAATAAACATGTATCTATCAATAATCACTCTCAATATGAATGTTCTAAATGCACCCATAAAACGGCACAGGGTTGCAGACTGGATAAAACGACATCCATATGTTGTCTACAAGAGACCCATTTTGAACCTAAAGATACACCCAGACTGAAAGTGAAGGGACGGAGAAGCATCTTTCATGCCAATGGGCCTCAAAAGAAGGCTGGGGCAGCGATTCTCATATCAGATAAATTAGATTTTAAACTAAAGACTGTAGTCAGAGATACAGAAGGACACTACATCATTTTAAAGGGACTATCCACCAAGATGATCTAACAATTGTAAATATCTATGCCCCCAATACGGGAGCAGCCAACTACATAGAAAATTGTTAATCAAGATAAAGAATCATATTGGGGCACCTGGGTGGCTCAGTGGGTTAGGCCACTGCCTTCGGCTTAGGTCATGATCTCAGGGTCCTGGGATCGAGTCCCGCATCGGGCTCTCTGCTCGGCGGGGAGCCTGCTTCCCTCTCTCTCTCTGCCTGCCTCTCCATCTACCTGTGATTTCTCTCTGTCAAATAAATAAATAAATAAATCTTTTAAAAAAAAGATAAAAAATCATACTGATATGAATACATTAATAATAGGAGATCTTAATATGCCTCTCTCAGAAATAGACAGATCATCAAAGCAGAAAATCAATAAAGAAACAAGAGTACTGAATGACACACTTGACCAGATGGACCTCATAGATATATACAGAACATTCCACCCTAAAACAACAGAATACTCATTCTTCTCAAGTGCAGATGGAACCTTCTCCAGAATAGACCATATACGGGGTCACAAATCAGGACTCAACCGATACCAAAAGACTGAGATTATTCCCTGCATATTCTCAGATCACAATGGTTTGAAACTGGAGCTCAATCACAAGGAAAAGTTCCAAAGGAACTCAAACACCTGAAAGCTAAAGACCCCCATGCTTAAGAATGCTTGGATCAACGAGGATATCAAAGAAGAACTGAAACAATTCATGGAAACCAATGAGAATGAAGACACTTCGGTCCAAAACCTATGGGATACAGCAAAGGCGGTCCTAAGAGGGAAATACATAGCCATCCAAGCCTCTCTCAAAAAAACTGAAAAATGCAGAACACAGCAGCTGTCTCTACACCTTAAAGAACTGGAGAATCAACAACAAATCAAACAACTCTACACATAAGAAGGGAAATGATAATCAAGATTAGAGCTGAGGGAGGAGTCAAGATGGCGGAGAAGTAGCAAGCTGAGACTGCTTCAGCTAGCCGGAGATCAGCTAGATAGCTTATCTAAAGATTGCAAACACCTGAAAATCCATCGGCAGATCG
>NW_026743678.1:0-658 GCF_022355385.1 Mustela nigripes
AAATAAAATTATGATTATGTGAAGAGTCTGTAATATTAAGAAGATGACTTTGAAATTATTGCTTATCTAAATGAAATTTCCCATTTTATAATCTTGTATAAGCTTCCATTGTCATTTCCTATTTAAAATCTATTAGAAGGCACTCTTATTTTCCCTTAAGTTGGAAGTCAAATGCGGAACAAATTCATCCCAAAGGAACTGATTGTATATTCCACTGAAGACCAGGTGGCTTCCATGTGGCATTTTGCCTCTTGCATATTGTTCATCTCCTACAACAAGTGGGGGTATGCTCTTTAGTAAACTAATTCAACTCAATTAGAGACATTGTCTTCAAGGGATAACATCATAGAGACTAGAATCAGGATCATACTTTTGGGAAAATTGGGCCCAGGTTTGTTTTGTTTTGTTTTGTTTTGTTTTAAGATTTTATTTATTTATTTGACAGACAGAGACCACAAGTAGGCAGAGAGTCAGAGAGAGAGGGGGAAGCAGGCTTCCTGCTGAACAGAGTGCCTGATTTGGAGCTCGATCCCAGGACCCTGAGATCATGACCTGAGCCGAAGGCAGAGGCTTAACCCACTGAGCCACCCAGGCGCCCCTGGGCCCAGGTTTTGATGGCTTCTTTCCTCAATCTTATAAAACCTATTTGAACTCTACA
>NW_026743678.1:758-3307 GCF_022355385.1 Mustela nigripes
CCTTGTAATTTTAACCTTCCAGTATTCAATGCACCTGATCCATGTAGTACCCTATAGTATTTTTGTCAAATGAAGACTCTCAAAGTGTGTTTCTTGGGAGACACTTTTCAATTGGTTGCTTACATTTCTGCATTTATTATTTGTTCTAGACCATCCTTTGAAGATGGTTGTATTGAATAGACTTGGAAGACAGAAATAGTATCTTTTTTTTTAAACTTAACCTGTTGTGTTTGCAAATATTTTCTGCCTCTGTTTTGATTCTTCTTCTGGGAACTGAGGCTCAGAACTGATATATAACTTCCACCCCTACACACACACACACACACACACACACAAAAGAACTGTTAATATTCTGGCTACCTCTATTGCTGTGAATAATAAACTATATTATTTCTGAACCAGGAGTCTGCGTCTTCTATCAACACCCAAGAAACCACGGCAGACTCTTACACCAGCTTTCAAATAAGGGAAAATAATCTCAGATGCTTTATATTTTTTGATAGTGTTACCTACTTCTGAACATATGACTGAACACATATAAAGCTGGAGCCATGACCATTTAGAGCTTCTTGTGTGGAAGAACTATGCATTCACTAGTAAACAAAAGTAGTTTCATCCTTTTTTCTTTTCCTCCTGGACACCATTTCCTCTCTCACACTGTTGCTCAAATTGGATGGAGTCTAAGGTCCTTTGAGGAAATTTTTGTTTAATGACTCAAAATAAAATAGGAGGAATCTAAAGGGCTAATAATAATTCTAGATAAAAGGTATAAGATCATGCCAGGAAGGATAGTAATTTTATCTAACAACTGCCTGTTCACCCCTTTTTTGTTCATTAACTAATCTCCAAATTCCTGACTAAATCCCTTTTGTAAGCCAGAATGTGAGTTAAAAACTGGGTATTTTTAAAAAGTTTTCATTTGAAATCCAGTTAGTTAACAAATATGGTTGTATTAGTTTCATGTGTAAAATATAACATATAACACACAGTGCTCATCATGACAAGTGCCCTAATTAACCCCCATCACTTATTAATTCCATCACTCCTTCGAGATCCCCTCAAGTAACCATCAGTTTGTTCTCTGTAATGAAATGTCTGTTTCTTGCTTTGTTTCTCTTTCTATGTCTTATTATTTTCTCCTTTGCTTGTTTGCTTTGTTTCTTTTATTCCATATATGAGTAAAGGTATTTGTCTTTCTCTGACTGATTTATTTCACTTTTAGCATTATACTGTCTAGTTCCATTCATGTTATTGCAAATGGCAAGATTTCAGTCTTTTTTTATGGCTGAATAATATTCCATTGTATATACATACCACTTATTCTTTATTCATTCATCAATTGATGGATTCTTGGGCTCTTTCCATATCTTAGATTTATAAATAATGCTGCTATAAACATAGGGGTGATAGCATCCCTTTGAATAAGTTTCCTTATATTCATTGGGTAAATACACACCAACAGGATTGTTGGATCACAAAGGACTTCTATTTTTAAATTTTATGGAAATTCCATACTGTTTTCCAATATGGCTGTATCAGTTTGCATCACCACCAACAGTTCACAATTGTTACTTTTTCTTTTTTTTTTTAAGATTTTATTCATTTGACAGAGAGAGATCACAAGTAGAGAGAGAGAGGAGGGAGCAGGCTCCATGCCTGGCAGAGAGCCCAATGTGGGACTTGATCCCAGGACCCTGAGATCATGACCTGAGCTGAAGGCAGAGGCTTAACCCACTAAGCCACCCAGGCAGCCCCCACAAGTGTTACTTTTTCACATCCTCTCCAACACCTTTTGTTACTTGTAGTGTTGATTTTAGCCATTCAGACAGGTGTGGGGTGGTATCTCTTTCTAGTTTTGCTTTGCAATTTCCTGATGATACATGATGATGGACATCTTTTCATGTATCTACTGAAGATTTGAATGTGTTCTTTGGGGAAACACTTGTTCATGTCTTCTATCCATGTTTTTATTGGATTATTTGTTTTTGGATGTTGACTAAAAACTGGATATTAAGTAACACACAAGACAGGTTTCCGTGAGCTTAAATTTTATTTGCATGAGTATCATTAACAGGAAAAAATATGCATATGTGTATGTACAAGTGTGTTTATGTATACATCTATCTATCTATCTTCTATCCCCTGTCTTCTAATTGTGGTAATCCTGAAGTCTGAAGAAATATGCTGCTGAATATGTTGGGTAAGCAAATTTAATTGCACTCAGATGCATTGGATATAAGTGAATCACTCAAATGAGTTATTTAATATTATATAGAAACAAATTAAAATTTTATGTAGTTGAAAATAATAGGTAGTTAAAATAATTTTTGTTGTTTGTTGTTTCCGTGTCTTTTTTTGTTTATATATACTATGGTGTGAATGTTTATGTCTCCCAAAATCATATTATGAAATCTAACTCTGGAAGTGATAGTATTAAAACATAGGGGCCTTTGGGAGGTGATTAGGTCATATGTGGGATTACAGTCCTTTTAAAGGAGACCCCAGAGAGTTCTCTTGCTTCATTCATCATGTACGTTTACAGTGAGAAG
>NW_026743679.1:0-3307 GCF_022355385.1 Mustela nigripes
CTCCTGAATTTTGATGCTCGTTCCCTTTGCCATATTGGGGAAATTCTACCCAATAATTCTCTCCAGTATACCTTTGCTCTCCTCTCTCTTTCTTCTTCTTCTGGAATCCCAATTATTCTAATGTTGTTTCGTCTTATGGTGTCACTTATCTCTCGAATTCTCCCTTCGTGGTCCAGTAGCTGTTTGTCCCTCTTTTGCTCAGCTCCTTTATTCTTTGTCATTTGGTCTTCTATATCACTAATTCTTTCTTCTGCCTCATTTATCCTAGCACTGATATCCTTCATTTTTTATTGCACCTCATTAATAGCTTTTTTGATTTCAAGTTGGTTAGATTTTATTTCTTTTATTTCTCCAGAAAGGGCTTTTATATCTCTCGAGAGGTTTTCTCTAATATCTTCCATGCCTTTTTCAAGCCCGGCTAGAACCTTGAGAATTGTCATTCTGAACTCTAGATCTGAGATATTACCAATGTCTGTATTGATTAGGTACCTAGCTTTCGGTACTGCCTCCTGTTCTTTTTTTGTTTTGAATTTTTCCGTCGTGCCATTTTGTCCAGATAAGAGTATATGAAAGGGCAAGTAAAATACTAAAAGGGTGGCAACAACCCCAGGAAAATATGCTTTAAACAAATTAGAAGAGATCCAAAATCGTGAGTGGGGAGAAAGGGGATAAAAAGAGGTTCAAAAAGGAAGAAAGAAAAAAGAAGAAAAAAGGAAAAAAAAAGGAGAGTGTATGTTCTACGATGAGTGCTGTGAAATGTGTAAACCTGGTGATTCACAGATCTATGCCACTTGGGATAACAATACATTATGTGTTTGTTAAGAAAATAAATTAATTGATTAAAAAAGAGAAAGTTTGGATCAAGCAGTAGATCAAAGAAGAACTGAAACAATTCATGGAAATCAATGAGAATGAAGATGCTTTGGTCCAAAACCTATGGGATAGAGCAAAGGCGGTCCTAAGGGGGAAGTACATAGCCATCCAAGCCTCCCTCAAAAAAATAAATAAATAAATAAATAAAAGGAAAAATCCAAAATGCATGAGCTGTCTCTACATATTTATGACTAAAGAATCAACAACAAATCAAACCAATGCCACCATAAGAAGAGAAATAATCAAGATTGGAGGAAAAATCAATGTGGTAGAAACCAAAGATAAAGTAGAATGTATCAAAGAAATTGAAGCTGATTTTTTGAAAGAATAGATAAACCATTGGCAACACTAATCCAAAAGAAAAAAAAAAAAAGAAAGCCCAAATTAACAAAATTATGAATGAAAAGGGAGAGATCACAACTAACACCATGGAAGTAGAAACGATCATTAAAAGTTAATATCAACAGTCACATGGAAGGATGCATTCCAGGAAAACTATAAACTCTAGAAATTGAACAAGGAAGAAATTGATAACCTGAGTAGACCGATATCTAGTAATGAGATTGAAGCAGTGATCAAAAATCTCCCAAAAAACAAGAGCCCAGGACTGAACGGATTCCTTTGGGAATTCTACCAAATTTTCAAAGAGAAATAACTCTATTCTCCTGAAGCTGTTTCAAAAAATTGAAGTAGAAGGAAAACTTCCAGACTCTTTCTATGAATCCAGCATTACCCTGATCCCTAAACCGGCAAAGACCAAAGAGGAGAATTTCAGACAAATATCACTGATGAATATGAATGCTAAGATTCTCAACTAGATCCTAGCCAACAGGATCCAACAGCACATTAAAAAGATTATCTACCACGACCAGGTGGGATTCATCCCTGGGCTACAAGAACAGTTCAACATTCGCAAATCAATCAATATGATAGAACAAATCAATAAGAGAAGAGAGAAGAACCACATGGTCTTTTCAATTGATGTAGAAAAAGCATTTGACAAAATCCAGCATCTGTTCCTGATTAAAATGCTTTAAAGTACAGGGATAGAGGAAACATTCCTTAACTTCATCAAATATATCTATGAAAGACCCACAGCAAATATCATCCTCAATGGGAAAAAGCTTGCAGCCTTCCCGTTGAGATCAGTAACACGGCAAGGATGCCCACTCTCACCACTCTTGTTCAACATAGTATTAGGAGTCCTAGCAACAGCAATCAGACAACAAAGAGAAATAAAATGTATCCAAATTGGCAATGAAGAAGTCAAACTCTTTCTCTCTGCAGATGACATTATTATTTCTATGGAAAACCCAAAAGACGCCACCACCAAACAACTAAAATTCATACAGCAATATAGCAAATGGCACAATACAAAGTCAATGTATAGAAATCAGTGGCTTTCTTGTACATTAACAATATATAAAAAATCAGGATAACTCACCCGTCAGTTTTGAATACTTTAAAACACTGGAGGAACCACTACCTGAATAAAACAGGGAGAAAAGTATACAGTTGAAAGTATGAGACCACATGACAACTGACAGAAAGGGGAAAAAAAACCCTAAAAGACCCCTCTACACAATTATGCCAGCATATCCAATAACTGAGAAAATAGGATACATTCCAAGACACATACCAACTCCCATAATTAGGTCAGGAAACCTATAAAATCTCAACTCTAGCAGTGCCTAAAGCATTTGAAGCTGTAATCAAACAACTCCGAACACACAGAAGACAAGGTCCAAATCATTTTGCTGGTCAACACTCTAGCCATTTAATCAAGGCAATGTCATTTCTTCTGATCGGTACCAGAAATGGAGGAGGCGGGTAGACTCTAATTTACAAGTATAAAGACACAATTCAAGCAAGGACATTATAGGAAACAAATTCATGCCATTTTAATAAGAAAATATAATAAATATAATTCTTTACTTTTCTCTGTTTTCACCTGTTTTTGAAATGGACAGTTTGTATTTATTTTAATTTTTTGTTCTGTTGAGGAAGCCAGCCTATCTTCCATAATTTTTTTTTTTAATTTATTTTTTATTTGTTTTCAGCACACCAGTATTCACTATTATTGCACCACACCCAGTGCTCCATGCAATCCGTGCCCTCTATAATACCCACCACCTGGTACCCCAACCTCCCACCCCCGTCACTTCAAAACCCTCAGATTGTTTTTTAGAGTCCATAGTCTCTCATGGTTCACCTCCTGTTCCAATTTCCCCCAACTCCCTTCTACTCTCTAACTCCCCCTGTCCTTCATGATATTTGTTATGCTCCACAAATAAGTGAAACCATATGATAATTGTTTCTCTCTGCTTGACTTATTTCACTCAGCGTCATCTCTTCCAGTCCCGTTCATGCTGCTACAAATGTTGGGGATTCATCCTTTCTGATGGAGGCATAATACTCCATAGTGTATGTGGAC
>NW_026743680.1:0-3306 GCF_022355385.1 Mustela nigripes
ATTTTTCTGCATGTGGCTGTCCAAATTTCCCAGCACCATTTATTGAAGAGGTTGTCTTTTTTCCATTGGACATTCTTTCCTGCTTTGTCGAAGATTAGTTGACCATAGAGTTGAGGGTCTATTTCTGGGCTCTCTATTCTGTTCCATTGATCTAGGTGTCTGTTTTTGTGTTGCACAGCTTCTTTGTGCACTGGCATAACTATTGCTTTCTGAAGTCTTTCTTTCCTTTGACTTATAGGGGTTTCCTCAATGTAGATTCAGTGTTTTTGATCTACCTTTGGGGCAGTTCAGTAACGTTTTCCTTACTGGCGATCTGTATTTGTATGTATATACCAGCGTGCTTGTTTTTATGGACTGCTTATCTACTGTACCTCTTGGCAAAGAAAGAAATATACCCACTGTTTATTGAGGCACATTGCCTTTTCCTATAACAAATCTTATATGTGCAAAGCTGTAGCCTTGACATGTTAAGATGTTTCATAAATGACATAGCAAATCCATTTGAATAAATAGGTGAAAGGAAGAGGAATTTTGACAGGCTATAGGGAGTTTTTCAGATTTATGTGGTTTGACTTAAAGCTAAACAAAAACACATATGCATCTGAAGAGGAAGTGGTTTGGAATTTTGTGTGGTAAAGAGAAAGATAAGCATGCTTTATAAACCAAAGCCAAAGTGTTGGTTGTTAAACCCTAGGCTGTGACTTACCTAGATCCTTTCATGTGTGTGTTTGTGGGGAAGAGATGAGTATGCCTGGTCTCTTACTCAGAGATATGGAGATGATATAGTGGGCAAAACCAAAATCCCAATTTGTCGCTTTGTCTCTCAAGAGGGCTCCAATGTTCTATTTAATTCTGAAGACAATGATCACCAGTTAAGCAGAGGGACCAAAGGATCAGGATGCTGCTATACAGATCTATACTTTCCTTGCCATTGATCTTACTCCTTTCCTATAAGCCACTGTTTTGTTTTGTTTTGGTTTGGTTTGGTGGCCCTATTTCAACAGTTCTTTGGTAGCTACACATTTCTATATATTTAGCACTTGAATAAATGGAAAGATGAACTTGTTTATTATTTAGATAAGACGGTGATGTCATGATATTGCTGATCCCAGTGATTCACAATTCATCAAAGCCAAGTTACATCTAGCCAACCACTGAAAGATGCTAAAGAACAGGTAGATGGACTAATCTCTTGATTTCACATCTACATTATATCCTCAGGGATGACTTGGATATCTTCCAGCATGGAATCCCATTGAATAATGGAAGACTAAAGTGATTATGGCTAATACCAGGAATGGGGGTTCTTTATTTTCTGAAAATTCAGTTTATTAGACTGAAAAATCCACAAGACTGTCTCAGGTATGTAGGCCATATACTAGACAAAACCATCCTCAAATTACTTTCTTTTTTAAGAGAGAGAGGGAGTGAGAGAGAGGGGGCGAACTGGTGGGGTAAGGGGCAGAGGGAGAAGCAGGCTCCCACTGAGCAGGGAGCCCAGTGCAGAGCTCTATTCTGGGACTCCAGGATCATTAGTTGAACCTAAGGTGGATGCTTGACCAACTGAGTCACATTGGCATCCCCTCTTTTATTTTATTTTTTTTTAATATTTTTATCTATTTGTCAGAAAGAGAGGGAGAGCAAGTGAGCACAAGCAGACAGAATGGCAGGCAGAGGCAGAGGGAGAAGCAGGCTCCCTGCCGAGCAAGGAGCCCGATGTGGGGCTCGATCCCAGGACGCTGGGATCATGACCTGAGCCGAAGGCAGCTGCTTAGCCAACTGAGCCACCCAGGCATCCCCATCCCCTCTTTTAAATGAAAAGCCATTTGGCATAATATGTACTGAAAGGAAAAGCATGATCCTACCTCTTTATTTTGGCCTCTGTCCTTTTGGACTTTAGCCTTTTTCTGACATCTGTGGTTCTGATACCTCTCCCAGTAACCCTATAGGAGGCCCTTGGTAAGGAACTTCTCCCTGGTCCACGTCATCTACTTAGGAACTGAAATGCCATGTGTCACAGGATGTCAGGTATCACTAGTCATCTGTGCCCAGAGGAGGGTGCAGGGAGGACCAGCTATTTCTAGAACCTCAGGTAGAAGGAGTGCTCAAACTGTTGAGACAATCTGAGGTGGGAGAGGTTGCAGTGAGCTGCTGTCTTGTTGCTGACATGGCCAGGTGAAGGAGACAGCTGTGTGTTTAGTAGACCTGAGGAAGTGAAAATCCAGACTGGTGTGTCTTCATTCAAGAGACTAAGTTATGTTAGTGGAGTATAGGCACTAATACTGCCAATAATACCACCTTATAATTCTATAGCCCTTCTCTTCTAAAGAATTTAATAGGCTCCAATATTTTATTTCATTTGGCCTCACAAACAACCTATTAGACTTAGGAAAGGTAAATATTGAAGACCGTGTATGACAAGTTACTTCCCAACCCTGGGCCTCAGAGTTTTTAAACTGTGAATGGGGGGCTTAGTGGAGGGCTGATCTCTAAGGTCTTTTTCCACAGTAAGTTTCCATGACGGTAACTTTTCCAAATGGGGGGTCTCAGATATTTTATATTGAGTTGTTCAAAGTCACAGTATAAATCAAGGACAGAGTGATCATTAAAGACCAGGCCCTGATCCCTCCCTTTAGAATGCCCTATCAGTGGTCTTTTTGAACAGTGAGGTACGGAGGATTCTAGTTTCTGAACACATGAAGCTTGTGCTTATCCATTCAACACTCTCTCCTACTTAACCATCTCCTCAACCTACCCCCCTCACTTATCAGCAGAAACTCTAAACTTCCCCTTGATATTGCCTGGGATCCATAGCTTATTTGACTGAAGCTGCTTTCCTTGCATATTGTGTGGCTGGATGCAAGTCACTGCTACCCATAGAGAGCAAAGTCTGGAGCTAGCACTTCAGTTACATCAGCTGAGAAAGGTTATGGCTCTTGGGTGTGGCATATGGTTGGGGCAGAGTCATTTAAAAACATCATATTGTGACGTGCCCACAAAAAGCAAGGAGGAGGGGTGCCTGGGTGGCTCAGTGGGTTAAGCCTCTGCCTTTGGCTCAGGTCATGATCTCAGGGTCCTGGGATCGAGCCCCTCATCGGGTTCTCTGCTCAGCAGGGAGCCTGCTTCCCCGCCCTCTCTCTTTGCCTGCCTCTCTGTCTGCTTGTGATTTCTGTCTGTCAAATAAATAAATAAAATCTTAATTTTAAAAAAAGCAAGGAGGGTTTGGGGGAATGGGCTGACAAAAGGGGCCATGGGTTTCATGGAATACTATGCAGCCATCAAAAGAAATGAAATCTTGCCATTTGC
>NW_026743681.1:0-3305 GCF_022355385.1 Mustela nigripes
TATGGACATTTGAACTCTCAGTTATTAGCAGAAATTCTATCATACAGTAAGTCTCCAAATATAAAAGCCAGAGTTTTACAATGACTTCGAAGCTTTTACATGATCTAGCCACTCATTTAACCTCTGTGACCTCTTTCCCTGCTACTCTTCAGTCACTCACAGTGGCCTCCTTGCTATTCCTCAGATATGCCAGGCATGATCCAACCTTATGGCCTTCAAGATAGCCAATTCCTTTGTCTGGAGTGACCTTATTGCTGATGGTTCTTGGCAAATTCATCACCTTTCCATAACATTGTTCAATTGTCAGCTTCATTGTAACTACCCTGATCTTCCTATTAAAAATTTTAACTCCCCATCCCCTGCCTAGCAACCTTGATTTTTCTCACCCTGATCGAATTTTTCTTTTTCCCCATTGTACTCATCATTTTTGAATGCACTATGCAATTTTTATTAAGCTTTATAACTTTTAATTGTCTCACCCATTAAAATAAGAGTTCTACAAAGCCAAGTATTTCATTTACCAGTGTAGTCTGAAGTAATATCTGCCATATAATAGGTTCAGTAGACAACTGGTAAATTTCAAAATAAATTAATGTTGAGAGTATACTGAATTTCATAAGTCATTTCAATAATTTTTTCCAGAAAATAAACTATGTAAAACATACTTTAAATTTCCTTTCAAAATATTTTATAGCATATAATGGACAATATACATAAGCCTTAAAGAAACAATCATATAAATAACCATTTCATACCTACTTAAAAATTGCATAATACCACATTCCTATATCCTCTCTGAATGCTCCAAAATAACCCTCAAAGGAAATACATTTTTAAAAATAACAGATTTTTTGTCAAATAATTTAATAAAGTAAAAGTTTCATTCATCTATGTAGATCATAATAAATGTTTTTAATAAGCATGATATTATAACTCTGAAGTGTGCTAAAATGAAACCACCTGCTAGGGGTGACAGAAAAAAAATAAACATCATTTTTCCAAATAAGAGGAATTTATTACCTTTGAATCAAAGCATGTGGATTTGCTCAAAGTGGCAATAAAGGAATATGGAAACACAAACCATAGAAAGTCATATTTTAGATTTCTAAAAGACTTCGAAGTGAAGAGTATACATTTTTTAAATGCTACATAATGCTACGTAATGACAAGATGACAGGTTGTGACAAATAGCATTTTAAAAGCTCTACTCATAATGGAACGGAAGGTGTCATTTCCCTATAATTTTATATATGTCATTAATTTACTATATCTGGATACAATATATTACCAAACAGATGTTCATCAAAAACTAAATCATTTTTAGTGGAACATAATAATTTGAACCTACATCTATTTTTCATTTTTTTCAATCTAACATTTATCGTCTCGCTAAACATTTTATCAGTTGTCGACAAAATTAGAAAAAAATAGGATAAAAAGTCGTGTTTGGAAAAGTAGATTTTTTTTCAAATTTGCATTTAAATGAAAATATTTGCTGATATTTTTAAAACTTTAAATGTAATTTTATATATATCTGACCTATTAGATGATATAAAATTTTGGGAGAAAATATGACATATTTTTTGATCTTGGTTGAAGGTATTATTAAAGAGCAACTGTTTGTATTATTTGTATTGTGATATCTTAGTTAATAAACATGAATAACTTGTATAAAATATGTTTTTTTAAAAATTTTATTTATTTACCTCACAGAGATCACAGGAAGGCAGAGAGGCAGCCAGAGAGAGAGGAATGGAAGCAGGCTCCCTGCTGAGAAGAGATCCCACGGTGGGACTCAATCCCAGGAACCTGGAATCATGACCTGAGGCGAAGGCAGAGATTTTAACCCACTGAGCCACCCAGGCGCCCTAAAATATGATTTTTTTATATATAGAATTATAGTTCTTGCCAAAATATGGAACTAGCTGGACCTGAATGCCTCCTTCAAAGTCAGCTCTGGAGAAATTATGCAAGTGTAATATGGAACTATTTCAGATATTAACCAAAAACAAAGAAATGATGATAAATTCCTTAAAGACTCAAAGTTGCTCTTGACTGGTATGTTTCGAGCTCTATTCCTGGTTTGAAGACAGGTTTTTACAGGCCTGTCACTGTAGAAATCAGCTGGATGTTTAGAGGCTATCAGAACTGTACAAAGACCTTGAAGGGGTAAAGACTTGAAAATTCTTTAGAGAGATTAGCTCCCTAAGGCATTATTCCTCCACACATTTTCCTCCAATCAATTAAGACTGATGGATGAGGGGCACCTGAGTGGCTCTCTCATCACGTGGGTGGTGGGTTAAGCTTCTGCCTTCATCTCAAGTCATGGTCTCTGGGTCCTGGGATCCAGCCCCACATCCGGCTCTGCTCAAAAGGAAGCCTGCTTCTCTCCCTGCTTGCCTGCCTCTCTGCTTAATTGTGATCTCTATCTCTCTCTTTCTCTCTCTCTGTGTCCAATAAATAAATAAAATCTTTAAAAAAAGGCTGATGGATGATAAATTATGAAAACTGCTCCCTCCAAATGATGCTTCTTCATAAGGATTTGAGAATTTAAAATTGTAAGAATTTAAAATTGAAACTTGATCTTAGGATTTATCTTATAGAATAACATCAAGTCAAGGCAGTTTATTAGTTCCGAAGTATTTGTGATTCTGAATTCTGGGCCTCATTAGTAAATTTATTTTTAAATTCTCCCATGGAGTGGTGATTGGCCTTCAGTCTTTCATTGATGTACATCATTGGGTCAAACGAGATGTGTGTGCCCAGAACTATATATAATCTTCTTTGTATTTCACTGGAGATGGCATTTCTGAGTTTTGTTCAATTGAATTTGGACAGATGTTTTAATAGTCACTTCTAGAGTGGGCCCTGGAGAATATCTTCCTTTTTTTCTCTTCCCGGTTCTCTGAAAAACCCTGACTAATTCACATTATCACAGTGATATCACAATTCAAGTTTTTCCAAACACTATAGCTGCAAAATAGAAGGAAGCCACTCAGAAGGTAATACTATTCTGAATGATTGAGAAAGAAAACATTATTATAATTAAGCTACCAGGTTTCAATGTATTTTATTGTTGCTTAGAAAATCCTCGCATACCCAGACTTTACAGAGATTTGATGATCCTAAGAGGAGCTGAACTCATGGACCAAAATAACTATGCACATAAAAAGTACAATTACTTACCTAAAAAAGATGATGTGGTTAACTTTATATGGCAATCCAAGTGTTATTGGAACAGGAATTAAAAAAATAGCTTAGGGGCGCCTAGGTGGCGCAGTGGATTAAGCCACTGCCTTCAGCTC
>NW_026743682.1:0-3305 GCF_022355385.1 Mustela nigripes
AAAAAAGCCAGTGGTACCAGCACTGGACTCAAACTACATTCTCACAGATGAAAGCTGAGCCACTGTGAGAACATTGTTCTTGGAAACATATTTTTTGCAACAAAACTATGCCATGTTCTCACAAGTGGATTATACTTTGGAGAACAGAAAAATTGACTCTGACGTTCACTGTATGATCACCCTACCTACAAGGTTGAAAGAGATGACTTAATTTCTTCTTTCAGTACCTAGTACTCACAAAAGAAGTCTAGGCCACAGACAGCAGGGACAGGACATGTTTAAAGTCAGGGAGAGGGGGAAGGAATGTTGGGCAAGAAGGGAAATTACTCTTTATTTCCTACTCTTGAGGGAATGCACATATACTCTATCCACCCAGGAACTAGTTGATAACCTGTGCCTCCCTCAGAAATATTACAGAAAACCTCACACACTTCACAAAATGATAGATGATTAACTCCCCGTCCCCTCCACATGTTTTGTAACCTTCACTCTGCACAGGCTGAGTGCGTAGATCTAAGGAATTGCTGAGAGTGAGGACACCAGATTCTATGGGGTTGTAGGTATAAAGAATAAAGAAAGGCACCTGTCAAGAGCTCCCATTCCCTACTTCAGACTTGGGCCCTTAGTCGCCACCTGAGATGAATCACATCTCCAAAAAGGAAGATGCCCAACAGGTGAGTTCCCCATTAAGGCTCATGGGAAGAAACTTCATGAGAGTTAAAAACAATACAGTGTAAATGCTTCTGGTGTTATATATACAGAAATAGCAATGTCTTCCACAATTGATCAAAGAGATTATTGTGCACTTTGAGAAATTGTACGTTTAGCCGGCATCTTCACCAGTGCCCAGTGCAAGAATGAGGATGATCTAAGGATATTTTCCAGATGCCCATGAGCCTCAATGACTATGTCCTCACAAATGGAGAGTGACATTCAGGAGGCAGAAGGGAGAGGGAAAGGAAGACTCTGGTTCAAAGAGCACATATAAGTGGAAGAACAACCCAGGCAGGAGGGGATAGAACTAGAGCCTGGGACTCCAGATAATGTGTTTGTCTGAATTTTCACCTGGATAAAATTTTCTCCTGGATAGGAGTATTTGTTTTGAGCAAACCTACACCTATTATCAAGAGGTAAGTTAGTTAATTTCACAATGCAGAGCAAAATTTATAAAGTCTGAGCCGCATTTCTCTCATAATGTTATAAAGCTACGGAAAAGCAGGAAGAGGTTAGGTTTCGTTGGGATCTCAAGGAAACTCTTTATAGGAACCATTAGGTCTGGTGGAATGAAACATTTGCTAGTCCCAACAGCTGATTTTTTATGGGATATTTGAAAACATACTCTTCTTGTCTCTGTGTTTCTGTTAAGGCAGAGACTCAAAGGCTCCGTCAACTGACATGAAATAGTGAAATAGTGCCTAGCAAGAACCAGGTAAGCTTTTGGGTCATCAATCCTGGGTAGATGTTAGTCACCAGAGGGATCAAACAAGATATCCATGTAAAAGCAAGTACAGGCAGAGGGGGACATTCAGATCTTTCACTGTCCAGCACAGCAGACCCTAGTATAAGAACTCTGTATTAACACTCTTGTGGCCATAGCGCCAAAGTAATGCTTAAAAGGTTCCTCCAGGGACTCCTGAGTGGCTTGGTCAGTTATGCTGCTTCCTTTGGCTCAGGTCATGATTTCTGGGTCTTGCAATCGAGCCCTACATTGGGCTCCATGCTCAGTGGGGACCCTGCTTCTTCCTCTCCCACTGCAGCTCCCTCTTCTTGTTCTCTCTCTCTCTCTCACACAATTTCTCTTAAATAAATAAATAAAATCTTTAAAATAAATTTTAAAAAATGAAAGTTTTCTCCAAGGATTTTAAGATATGGCTAATTGGTTGAAAAGTCCATTGTCACTGAACAATTTATTTGTTATTTGATCCAGCAGATATTTATTAAACCCCTATTCTGTGTTAAGCACAGAGGAGTTAGGATGTTGCACTATTCAGGGCTCACATCAGGAAAATCTATCATCAGGACAGGATTTAGAAAACCATAGCCTGCAGACAAAATCCAGCTTGCAGACTGTTTTTACCAATAAAATTTATTGCGATGGAGTCACACTCACATATTCCTGTACTGACTGGCTGCTCTCAGGCTACAGGGGCTATACTGACTAGTTGCAACACAGACTATACAGCACATAAAACATAAAATATGTATAATCTGACCTTTCCAGAAATGAGTTTGCTGGCCCCTAATCTAGGAGGACATACGCCATAGATAATAGAATTAATTACAGGTATACAATCGGCAGTCAACTGTCCAGATTCTCCGAGTAACTCCTAGACTCAAATCTAATTCAACATCACTATCAGCCTTTAAGCCAAAATGTTTTCCAATCTGTCTTTCTACCCTGAAAAGGTGCCTAAGTGGCTTAAACAAAAGCTTGAAAAGAACATATGGGAAAAGCTAAACAAGTCAGTTAATTCTGAAGAATAGAGGGGCAAGAAGGACTACTACCTACGTTATTTGTCAGGACAGTTTCTCCTAGCAGACTCTACTTTCAAGGAAAATTTGATTCTTTGACAAAAATCACACTTGCAATTAGTATGGTTTTTTGCTTTTTTTTTTTTTTTTATTTCTTTTCAGTGTAACAGTATTCATTGTTTTTGCACCACACCCAATGCTCCATGCAATCCGTGCCCTCCCTAATACCCACCACCTTGTTCCCCCAACCTCCCACCCCAGCCCCTTCAAGACCCTCAGGTTGTTTTTCAGAGCCCATAGTCTCTCATGGTTCACCTCCCCTTCCAATTTCCCTCAACTCCCTTCTCCTCTCCATCTCCCCATGTCCTCCATGTTATTTGTTATGCTCCACAAATAAGTGAAACCGTTTGATCCCATTTTGAATGACATAAACATGAATGAGGAATAAAGAGAAGCACCATTTTATGTTGCAAAAATTTTTTATTAAAACAGCTGAAATTCTTCCAGTTTACCATTAAGCCCTACTGCCCTATGATTCAGTTGAAACTTTCAAAATATTTAAAATATTAATAATTACTTCTTGATTCTTATCACCTACAGAGAGTAGATTACCTTCACAAAGGAGAACAAATTAACCATCCCGTGATGCTGGCCTCAGGGAACAACTCTTTGCATCCTGTGTCCTTCATCCTACTTGGGATCCCAGGACTTGAGAATTACCAGTTTGGGATTGCCTTCCCCCTCTGTGCCATGTATCTTGTGGCTGTAGTTGGCAATGTCATTGTCCTTCATATAGTCCGAACTGACCACACGCTGCATGAGCCCATGTACCT
>NW_026743683.1:0-3304 GCF_022355385.1 Mustela nigripes
ACAATTAAAAGTGGAAGGTACAATGGGAAACCAATACAAAGGAAAGACCTTAGGCCAACCAGGGAGAAGGTGTTGAGAAACCCACTGGCAAATTAACCCTTACCCTAAACATAAGATATCATTAGAAGAATTTGGATCATTAGTGCACTGAGGGTAATCACAGCAACAACAAACTTAAAATCCTGCCTATCTCTGGCGATATTAACATAAAACTCCAGTTTATAAGCCTTACAGAAAAAAGAGGCATGCTTAACATTAAACTTAAAAAACCTTACTTACTTCATTATCTAGTATTTTGTACAACATGACCAGATTCCAACCATAAAAAGTATGAGGTTTGCAAAAAGGCAAAGAAAACAAAGTCTGAAAAAATAAAGCAGTTCTCAGAACCAGACTCAGAATATGACAAAGATAATGGAATTATCAGATGGAGAAATTAGAATAACTACGATTAATTTGTTAAAGGCTCTAATAGAAAAGAAATATGCAAAATAAGACAGGCAATTGCAGCAGAGTGGGAAATTATAAGATAGAATCAAATGGAAATGCCAGAGGTAAAAAACATAGTAGCAGAGATAAAGAGTGACTCTGATAAAGTGATTTTGACTTCATTGGTGGCCTTGACATAGCCTAGAAAAGAATCAGTGAACTGGAAGATAGGTCAATAGAAATTACTCAAGTTGAAAAACAAAAAGGAAAAACTAAAAAAAAAAAAAAATCAAAGATTACCCAATAGCTTGTGGAATAATATCAAATGGTATAACACATGCATAATTGGAATCTCAGAAGGAGAAGGAAAAGAGAATGGTACAAAAGAGGAATATTTTCAAAATATTGGAATATTTTCAAAATTAGTGTCAGACATCAAACCATAGATCTCAGAACCTCAGAAAACACAAAGAAGGGGCACCTGGGTGGCTCAGTGAGTTAAGCCTCTGTCTTTGGCTCAGGTCATGATCTTAGGGTCCTGGGATTGAGCCCCACATTGGGCTTTCTACTCAGTGGGGAGCCTGACTCTCTCCCTACTTGTGATCTCTCTCTGTCAAGTAATTAAATAAAATCTTAAAAAAAAAAAAAAAAAAAAACAAGAAATAAAAACAAGCCTAGGTGCACATCCTATTCAAACTACTGGAAACTGAAAACCAAAAGAAAATTATAAGATCAGTCTTAAGAATACTCAGTGGGTTAAACCTTTGCCTTCGACCCAGGTCATGATCCTGGGGACCTTTGATTGATCCCCACATTGGGCAAATTGTTGGTGGAGAGCCTGCTTCCCTCTCTCTCTCTGCCTGCCTCTCTGTCTACTTGTGATCTCTCTCCCTCTGTCAAATATATAAATAAAATAAGTTAAAAAAAAAAAGAATACTTACTTACAAAGGAACAGTAATAAGAGTTAACAAATTTCTTGTCAGAAACAATGTAAGAAAGATGAAAGTTGAGGACATCATTCAAATGTTAAAGGAAAATTCTATATCCAGTGAAAGCAGTCTTCAAAAGTGAAAGAAAAATAATGTCTTCCTCAAACAAAGGGAGAGGAGATAATTTCCACTCTTGATATAAAAAGCATCCTGTGCATATTAGGGAGAGAAGAAATTGGAGGATACCTTTGGAGATTAGCTATAGGCATCTACTGCATGCAAGTTAAGTTTATGCTTTTGGGCAAAGTCCATGTTAACTCATTAGAATTAGTTTTTCCTATCTATAAATTGCTGGTATTGATCTCTATGATTTCCATGATTTTTAAAAATTTTACTATTTATTTTTTCATGGTAGTTGTACATTGTTTTTCATTCTTTTATCGGTCTGGACATAGGCATTTTTGTGTGTAATATATAAAAATAGTCTATTTCAAAATTCATTAACATATCTAAAAAATTGTAGAATGATTGGCTACATATAGTAGCTATGACTGATTATAATCAATGTTTAGAAACAACTCTCTATACATAAGCTGAAGTCTACATGCTAATGATAATAACTGTATCAATCAGGAGTCAAATTGATTAACAATGGTCAGCAAAGATAATTTCAATTTTAGAATTATTTTTTATTAACATTATCTTTGACGTTTCTCTTTTATCTTACGTTAACAAAGAAAGGCCCTGGATATTATAATTCAGTTTTGACAAATACAGATAGAGTCAATCTCTTCACTTTTTAAAAAAGATTTATCTACTTGTTTTAGAGAGAGAGTGTGTCAACATGAGCAGAAAGGACATAGGAAGAGGGAGAAAAATCTCAAAGAGACCCGGCATTGAGAGCAGAGCCTAATTCGGAGCTCAATCCCAGGACCCTGAAATCATGACCCGAGTCAAGACCAAGAATTGGATGCCCAAGTGACTGCACCACTCAGGTGCCCCAATCTCTTCACATTTAAAATACTAATAAAATTATTGGAATCAGTTATAGATTTGATACTCTTAAAATTATTATACTGCCACTTAAAAGGATATTTGTGACATGATGTAAACTATGACTTAACACTACAACTTCCAGATAGTCTAAAGCTTAATACATTTGTGTATATTTGTTAATAAAAATATAATTAATGAGGCTTTTTAAGATAGTGAGGTAGACTTTATTCAGGACATTGTGATAGGTGTAGAGACCACTATAATGGGATTGCACAAGGTGGGAGAAAGAAGAGGCTCAATTCCAAATACAGCATGGGCATATGAGAATTTATAGCCAAAGAGCAGGGGGGTGGATCAGTGGATGGAAAATCACTAAGAGGAAACACCAGAAGTAAGGGGGTGGGGGGTGGGTAAATGAACCTAACAGGACTCTTGTTAAAGAGAGGCCAGAGTGATCAAACATCAACTGAGGGATGGAGAAAGAGGAGGAATCTGATCCTATATTGAAGATGATGGAGATATCAAAGATATAGAGTGTGGGTTAAGCCATTTGGCAGGGTTCTTACTAAAACTGGATTTTATATGGAAGTGCACAGATGAACCTAGGAGAAGTTTCAAGAACCTCACTAAAGTTTAGCCAAGCAAAGAATATTTGTCATAATATAATAATCATTATATGATAATATATATTAAAAGGTAGCACTGAATAAAGCAGTGATTCTCAAGTTTGAACAGGCATCAGAAGTACCAGGAAGGCTGGCTTAAAAAACAAAAACAAAAACAAAAAACAAAAAACAGATCGCTGAGCCCTATCTTTATAGCTGAATCAGTAGACCCTGAATAGGGCCTGGGAATCTGCATTTATAACAAGATTCTGGATAATGCTATTGTCTTTGATCAGAGAAGCACCCTTTGAAAACTCCTTGCATAGATGAACAAATTTATTTTCA
>NW_026743684.1:0-3300 GCF_022355385.1 Mustela nigripes
TAGAAGCAGAGAATAGAATAGGGGCTTGGAGGAGGAGCAAAGAGGGGAATGTTGATGATAGAACAAAGTTTCAATGGTATGGAAGAAACGATTTCTGGAAATGGACCTTGCCACATGGGGCCTGGGATTAACAACTCTATTCCAGGCTTGAAAATCAGTAAAATGTTGGAATGTAGGTTAAGTGTAGCTTAAGTGTCCTTTACTACCACATGAAAAGATGGGGAAAAGCTCTAGCAGACACTGCATGAGACCATAGAGAAAGACAGAACGACACTGTCATTGAGAGTGTGGGGTTGGTGACTTGCCAAGAGTGACTATACTGGGGAGTGGGAAATCTGGGACAGGAATGGAGTCGAATCCTTGGGGAGAGAGGTCCCTCAATACCTGAGATCTGCCCAGGGCACCTGAGATCATGCCCTGCAGTCCTGAACCAGGGCTTCCTCAGTTCAGTCTCATTCTCAAAGCCTCCTGCCCCAAGTGGGGTGTGGGAGACACTTGATGCCCTGGAGGAGGTGCCTGAGCCAACGGAACAGTCCAAATCCTAACTCAGCCCCCCCACCACTGAGTTTCAATCCCCAACTTGGAACACAATGCAGATGGCCCTGTGAGAAACCCCTCTGAAGGGCCAGGGGAATCCAAGGGCCATCCACCCACAGCATTCATACTCCTAGCTCTCTCATGTGGAGCCTTCCCTGTGACCAGTGGACCACACTCAGGGACCAGTTGTCTGCTGGGCTCCCAAGCTCATTCAGAAGCCAGGACATTCCAAACCAACTGTCCCAATATGGCTCTCCCAAGAATCTGCTTCCCTTCAAAGGACTCAGCCTGGCTGAGCCGTTCCTGCCAGTTAACTGGGAAAATGGCCACCTGGCTTAGTGCTTTGGTGGTTGAATAAATCAAGCCTGGGACCTTCAGTGTCTCCTTGGTTATTGATTTGAGTAAGTCTCCGAACAGCCTGGACAAAGGGCTGGCTGGTTCAGAGTGAACAGGGTCTCAGTGCGCACCTTCCCTGTTCCTTCCTTCCTCCATCCCCCAGATCCAGTCTCTATAGACTCCTCATTCTTCTCTACACTCTGCAGTGGCAGGGGACCAAGTCCTACCTCCTTTGAGGGGAACCCCTCTGGGGCACCTGTGTGGCTCAGTGGGTTGAGTGTCTCACGTAGGGTCATGTCATGATCTCGGGATGCAGGGATTGAGCCCATCCTCTGCTTCTGCACTCAGCTTGGTGCCTGCTTGTCCATCTTCTCCTCCCCACTTTCCTCATACTCAGTGCTCCGGTTCTCTCTCTCTCCCCCTCTAATAAAATCCTTTAAAAAAAGCAGGGAATATACAAAGGACCCATAGGGAGGGACCCTTCTAAACCCACCCCCCTGCGAAGCTCCCCCTCTCATGACACTCCCTGAGGATCACCCAGACCTGGTTTTGCATTTATCTCTCCTCTGCTCTATACTCGTTGGCACCTGATAATGAGTGACCTTTCATTGAGAGACTAGAATCAAATCTAGGCATGACATTCTGTTGCTTGGTTAGGAAGCAATGAAATTTCTTGGTCCTTGGTGAGGAAGCTCACCAGTTGTTGACAATTTGTAAATAATGAAGTCCTATCATTGAAAACCAAACACCATTCTTAGTTCTATGTTGATTTCCTTCTGGTCTTGCTGTGTGATGCCAGGTGTATATATTTATTGAGCATGGACTCTCTCCATGCTTGCACTTACTAGCCAACAACGGGAGAGCTCTTTAAGGAGGCAAGGTCCCCACCGGAGCATGGACACTTCCTGACCCTGCAGGACAAGCCTGTCAAAATAAGGACGATGGACACCAGGCTGTTATGAGCGTTTGATTTCTTATTGGTCAGTGTCCCTAAAGTGTGTAATTCACGGCATTCAAGAATTTTTGTAAGGCTTATGGGGGAGAATGTTATCCAATATACTATACTAGGTCCCCAGTTCTTTCTTTTTTTTAGTAGGCTCCATGCCCAGTCCATGGGGAATGAACTCATGACCCTGAGATCAAGAGTCAAATGCTCCCCCGAGTGATTCAAGCCAGGAACCGCCCATTATGCTTCCTATTCTTATTCCATTTGTGCCATGCCCTGAAAAGGGACCATGCCATGACACTGACCACTCTCTATCTCAGCTCTACAAGGCAATGGCAATGAGAGCGGTGGAGAGAAGGCTAATCATGAACCGGTTCTCTGAGTCCCTTTCATTGTCCCAGGAGTGTCCCTTGGCTCACAGCATTTCTGCATTACTAGGACTTACTCATACTGGCAATGCCATCAAATACGGTGAAAGGTTCTCCTCAGTTCTGACTGGACTTAGGAGTAGCCCATCATTAAAACAGAGTTTGACTGGGTTGTCCTAAAGGGTGCCTCCAAACCCTCAAAATCTTTGAACTGACCAGGCTTTCTATGTCCCTTTCCTAGTAGACTATGGCAAGGTCTGTACTTGTGGGGCTCAGGAGTTTCAGTGGCCTATGTGACCCCTGAGATGACCTCATAATGCTAAACAGCACTTGGGATTTCCCTTGGCTCAGGTAATTCCTGACGTACACACTGAGACTACAGCTCTATGCACAGACACTAATGATCCCATGTCTGAGTAATCAGTGCGGTTCAGTAGTTAGAGCATGAGCCCTGGGACTACAGGCCTTGATTCACCTCCTGGCTCCTTTACATAGGAGATCATGAACCAGGTCACATTCATTGCTTTATGACACAGCTGCTTTGCCTAAATACAAGTGTTTTACCCCAAGACAATTTCGTTTGGATGGGTCAGAGGCATCAAGAAGTCAATAAGGAAAAAACAACCAATTGCTGATTCCCTGAATACACTCTCTGGGACCCTTGGTCAGAAATAGTCATGATTATTCTCTAGATTGTTCCAGTTGCCTGACTCAGGGTCCGCAGGCCAAATGAGAGGAATCCCAGGGTAAAGGATGGCAGGGTCACTATTGCAAAGTCTAGTGTTTTAAAGCATGTGAAACAATGCCACCTTGCATTATGTATTCCTTACACAAACATAAGTGCCTCCAAACAACATATGAGTTCCTGAGGCCCTTGTCACAGAAGAAAACCATAGCTTAGCTGTTGGAAAGAGATCTGGAGGAAAGGTTAAGAGAACTAAGAAACACGTTCCATCGAAACCACTCTAATGAAGACTCTCTCTGCTTTCGAGCTACCATCCTATGGACAAGTGTACATGTTTATCCACTTACATGTATGGTTTGTCTCTACTCATGGTCTCCATCTCCCATTGTTCTTTGTGCATTCCTAACAATCTATGTGCTTGGGTATCG
>NW_026743685.1:0-3300 GCF_022355385.1 Mustela nigripes
ACATTTCTTTGAAAAAGATGGATGGTACTTTGATAGGAATTGCATTAAATATGTAGATTGCTTTAGGTAGCATAGACATTTTCACAATATTTATTCTTCAAATCCAGGAGCATGGAACATTTTTCCATTTCTTTGTGTCTTCCTCAATTTCTTTCATGAGTACTTTATAGTTTTCTGAGTATAGATTCTTTGCCCCTTTGGTTAGATTTATTCCTAGGTATCTTATGATTTGGGTGTAATTGTAAATGGGATTGACTCCTTAATTTCGCTTTCTTCTGTCTTGTTGTTGCAGTAGAGAAATGCAACCGATTTCTGTGCATTGATTTTATACCCTGACACTTTACTGAATTTCTGTACAAGTTCTAGCAGTTTTGGAGTGGAGTATTCTGGGTTTTCCACATAAAGTATCATATCATCTGCAAAGAGTGGTAGTTTGACTTCTTCTTTGCCGGTTTGGATGCCTTTAATTTCTTTTTGTTGTCTGATGGCTGAGGCTAGGACTTCTAGTACTGTGTTGAATAGTAGTGGTGATAATAGACATCCCTGCCATGTTCCTGATCTTAGAAGAAAGCTTTCAGTTTTTCTCCATTGAGACTGATATTTGTTGTAGGTTTTTCATAGATAGCTTTGAAAATATTGAGGTATGTGCCCTCTATCCCTACACTTTGAAGAATTTTGATCAGGAAGGGATGCTGTACTTTGTCAAATGCTTTTTCAGCATCTATTGAGAGTATCATATGGTTCTTTTAAAGATTTTATTTATTTATTTATTTGACAGAGAGAAATCACAAGTAGATGGAGAGGCAGGCAGAGAGAGAGAGAGAGGGAAGCAGGCTCCCCGCTGAGCAGCGAGCCCGATTCGGGACTAGATCCCAGGACCCTGAGATCATGACCTGAGCCGAAGGCAGTGGCTTAACCCACTGAGCCACCCAGGCGCCCGTGAGAGTATCATATGGTTCTTATTCTTTCTTTTATTAATGTATTGTAACACATTGATTGATTTGTGGATGTTGAACCAAACTTGCAGCCCTGGAAGAAATCCCACTTGGTCATGGTGAATAATCCTTTTGATGTACTGTTGGATCCTATTGGCTAGTATTTTGGTGAGAATTTTCGCATCTGTGTTCATCAAGGATATTGGTCTGTAATTCTCTTTTTTGAGGGGATCCTTGTCTGGTTTTGGGATCAAGGTGATGCTGGCCTCATAAAATGAGTTTGGAAGTTTCCCTTCCATTTCTATTTTTTGGAACAGTTTCAGGAGAATAGGGATTAATTCTTCTTTAAATGTTTGGTAGAATTCCCCCGGGAAGCCACCTGGCCCTGGGTTTTTGTTTGTTTGGAGATTTTTTTCTTTTAAGATTTTATTTATTTATTTGAGAGAGAGAGAGAGAGAGAGAGATCACAAGTAGGCAGAGAGGCAGGCAGAGAGGAAGGGAAGCAATCTCCCTGCTGAGCAGGGAGTGCCGTGCGGGGCTCGATCCCAGGACCCTGAGATCATGACCTGAGCCGAAGGCAGAGGCTTTAACCCACTGAGCCACCCAGGCGCCCCTGTTTGGAGATTTTTGATGACTCTTTCAATCTCCTTACTGGTTATGGGTCTGTACAGGTTTTATATCTCTTCCTGGTTCAGTTGTGGTAGTTTATATGTCTCTAGAAATGCATCCATTTCTTCCAGATTTTCAAATTTGTTGGCGTAGAGTTGCTCATAGTATGTTCTTATAATTGTTTGTATTTCTTTGGTGTTGGTTGTGATCTTTCCTCTTTCATTCATGATTTTATTTATTTGGGTCCTTTCTCTTTTCTTTTTGATATGTCTGGCCAGGGGTTTATCAATCTTACTAATTCTTATAACGAACCAGGTCCTTATAACAAACCAGTTTCATTGATTTGTTCTATTGTTTTATTTTATTTTTTTGGGTTTCTATTTCATTGATTTCTGCTCTGATCTTTATGATTTCTCTTCTCCTGCTGGGTTTAGGCTTTCTTTTTTTTTTTCTTTCTCCAACTCCTTTAGATGTAGGGTTAGGTTGTGTATTTGAGACCTTTATTGTTTCTTGAGAAAGGCTTGTACTGTTATATATTTTCCTCTCAGGACTGCCTTTGCTCTGTCCCACAGATTTTGAACCATTCCATTTTCATTATCATTTGTTTACTTGATTTTTTTCAATTTTTCTTTATTTTCCTGGTTGGCCCATTCATTCTTTAGGAGGGTGCTGTTTAGTCTCCACGTATTGGGTTCTTTCCAAATTGTGATTGAGTTCTAGCTTCAGAGCATTGTGGCCTGAAAATATGCAGGGAATGATCCCAATCTTTTGATACCAGTTGAGACCTGATTTATGACCCAGGATGTGATCCATTCTGGAGAATATTCCATGTGCGCTAGAGAAGAATGGGTATTCTGTTGCTTTGGGATGGAATGTTCTGAATAGATCTGTGATATCCATCTGGTCCAGTGTGTCATTTAAGGCCTTTATTTCCTTTTTGATCTTTTGCTTGGATTGGTCTGTCCAATTCAGTGAGGGGAGTGTTAAAGTCCCCTACTATTACTGTATTGTTGTCAATGTGTTTCTTTGATTTTGTTATTAATTGGTTTATATAGGTGGCTGCTCCCATGTTAGGGGCACAGATCTTGAAAATTGTTAGATCTTCTTGTTGGACAGACCCTTTGAGTATGATATAGTGTCCTCCCTCATCTCTTATTATGGTCTTTAGCTTAAAATCGAATTGATCTGATATAAGGATTGCCACCCTAGCTTTCTTCTGATGTTCATTAGCATGGTAATTTGTTTTCCACCCCCTCACTTTAAATCTGGAGATGTCTTCGGGGCTAAAATGAGTTTCTTGTAGGCAGCATATTGATTTTTTTTTTTTTTTTATAAATCCATTCTGATACCCTGTGTCTTTTGATTGGGGCATTTAGCCCATTTAGATTCAGGGTATCTATTGAGAGATACGAATTTTGTGCCATTGTATTGCCTGTAAGGTGACTGTTACAGTGTATTGTCTATGTTCCTTTCTGATCTAGTACTTTTAGGGTTTCTCTTTGCTTAGAGGACCCCTTTCAATATTTCCTGTAGAGCTGGTTAGGTGTTTGCAAATTCTTTTAGTTTTTGTTTGTCCTGGAAGATTTTTATCTCTCCTTGTCTTTTCAATGATAGCCTAGCTGGATATAGAATTCTTGGCTGCATGTTTTTCTTGTTTAGTGCTCTGAAGTTCTTTCTGGCCTGCCAGGTCTCTGTGGATAAGACCACTGCCAATCTAATATTTTTTTTTTATTTTTTTTATTTATTTTTTTTTTTT
>NW_026743686.1:0-3298 GCF_022355385.1 Mustela nigripes
TACACGTCTGGATCTCTACAGGGGCAGAAGACGCCAGTGGGCAGGTAAAGTGGAGTGGGAACAGCAGACTGATATCGGAAGAAAAACAAAAGGGGGAGGGAGCCACCAGAGGCGACCGGTTGGAAAGTAATACCCCAATCTGAGAGTGCCCTGCGTCTGGGAACCAGCATTAACTTGGAGTCTGGTTGAAAGCACTCAAAAAGAGCAAAGGTTCTCTGGGGGGAAATTGCGGGAATCGGGGCAGCTAGGGACAGCGGCTTAAGTCCTTGGTCCCAGGACAGCCTCCCCTGCTAGAGAGAGTGTGGCAGAGAAACCAGGTTTTGGTCCCTAAGCCACCAGCACGCCCGAGAATGAGTGGGGTCCTGCTCCCGGGAGGGGCTGGGAGCCTCGCCAGATGACAGAATGCACAAGCCCTGCTATAGAGCCGGAGATGCGCGTGCCCCTCATCCTCCCCTGAGACAGGTACACAAAGGCCCAGCCGGCACTCTTGACCCGCGCCATTGTTTCAGAGCCTTAGACGCACGCCCCAAACTCTCCCCTGAGAGAGGTGCGTGAAGACCCAGCCTGGTGCTTTCAGACCTGTGCCCCGTTCTCAGAGCCTGAAATGCGTGCGCGACCCACAGCCTCCCCTGAAAGAGGTGCGAGCAAGCTGGGCATTCTTAGACCCAGAAAGTCCAGGCACTCCCAGCCGGGGCCAGCGGGAAAATCTCAGAGTGTGATCTATGCTTGGAACCTCTCTGGCAGTCTGGAGCTCCCAGACAGCCGCCGCTGCCATGGTTTTGGGTAAAAGCAAAAGATCCTGCGTCCCCAGGGACCACGACTCTGAACCTGCTCTGCCAGCGGCCAAGGAGGAACTTATTTGGGCTCTGCAGCCAGACTGGGGCTTCTCTCTGAGAGGGAGGTCAGGGTGCAGTTTGTTTTCCTCTAAAACTACAAAAACCATTCAAAGCGGTCAAGGTGAGAGGAAAAAAAATTTAACAAACATAAAAACTGCCAGAGAACAAAAGCCTGAAAAAAAAAAAAAAACAGTTTCCTCAGAGCCCACCCCCTTGAGGGAGGCAGGAGGACCTAACTCAGGGAACATCATTGACTGAAAACCCACGCGGCAGACCCCTCCCCCAGAAAACAAACCAAGAAAGGGAAAAAAAAAATACTGCAAGAGAACAACCACCACTACTTCATAGGACAACTTTTATTTTTAACTCATTCCCACTATTCTGGTTCATTTTTTTATATATATAGATAATTTTTTAGCCTATTTACCATCACAGTGAGCTGTCCAGTACATCAAATTCCAAAATAACCTTCTAACCTGAACTTTTTGATACATACACCTGTGTTTTTCTTTTGCATTTCTATTTTTTGAATTTCTTTGTTTTTAATTTAATTTTAGTTTAGTTTAGTCTAGCTGATTCCTTTTTATTTTTATTTTCTAATATTCATATAGAGTTAAACTTCAAAATAATTCCCTTTCCCCAATTGATACTACCCCTATAGGTAAACCAATTTTTAATCTCCCTTTATCTTGGGAAAGTTGAGTCCTTTAACAAAGATATCAAGATACATCCAGGAAGAATCAAAACAACCTTCCTCACCCACACTGAGAATTTATAACCACTCTCCCATCTTTTTCTTCCACCACTATTTCTGTGTTTTTGTGTTTGTCCTGATAGTATATAAATCTTATACTTGGGGTTCTTTTTGATGAGGTTCTTCCTTTATTTGCATATTTTTTTTCTCTTGTCATATACTTTTCTCAGTCATTTTGTTTGTCTGTTTTTGTTTGTATACGTCCTAAATCTTACCTTGGGGCCCATTTGGGCTGAACCTTCTTTTTCAGCTTCCCTTTCTTTCCTGTCTCTCTATCTCTCCTTCTTTCTTTTTCTCTTCTTTTGTCTCTCATTTGGGTGGGGAATCCTGATTTCTCAGAAGTGTTCCAGGGTGCACCTTGACTGCAACACAGTCGATATATCCAGCTACATCTGTTCAGTCATCTCTCACCAAAATGACTAGGAGGAGGAATGCCCAACAGAAGAAAAATACAGAGGATGGACCTTCTGCAACAGAGCTAATGGCTATCAACATAGACAATATGTCGGAAAGAGAATTCAGGCTAACAATTATCGAGGCAATAGCTAGATTGGAGAAAGCCATGGATGACCAAATGGAATTGATTAGGCTGAGCTGAAAGCAACCAGAGATGATGTTCACAATGTTAGGGCGGAGCTAAAAGCTACCGGGGCTGAGGTTCACAATGCTCTCAACGAATTCCAATCTAATATAAATTCTCTCAAAGCTAGGGTAACTGAGACAGAAGATAGAATTAGTGCTCTGCAGGACAAACAGATACAGAGAAAGGATCAGGAGGAAGCCTGGAACAAGCAGCTTAGAAGCCACGAAAACAGAATCAGGGAAATAAATGATGCCATGAAATGTTCCAACGTCAGAATTATTGGAATCTCTGAAGGGGAGGAGAAAGAAAGAAGTCTAGAAGATATAGTGGAACAAGTCCTTCATGAAAATTTTCCCAATCTCACGAATGGAACCAGCGTTCATGTACTAGAGGCCGAACGGTCTCCACCCAAGATTATAGATTCCAAAAAAACATCAAGGCACCTGATAGTCAAATTGAGGAATCATAATTGTAGATATAATCTCTTGAAAGCCGCTAGGACAAAGAGGCTCCTTATTTACAGAGGAAATCCCATCAGATTAATGTCAGATCTGTCCACAGAGAACTGACAAGCCAGAAAGGGCTGCAAGATATATTCAGCACATTAAATGAGAAGAACATGCAGCCAAGAATACTTTATCCAGCAACTGACATTCAAATGGATGGAGAGATACAGAGTTTCCAAGACCGGCAAGGCTTAAAAGACTACGCAACCACCAAGCTAACACTGCAGGAAATATTAAGGGGGGTTCTATAAAAGAAGAAAAATCCTAAGAATAGCATTGAACAAAAATATAGAAACAATTTACAGAAAGAAAGACTTCAAAGCTAACACGGTGTCAATAAAAACGTATCTATCAATAATCACTCTCAATGTGAATGGCCTAAATGCACCTATAAAAGGACACAGGGTTGCAGCTTGGATAAAACAACAGGACCCATCCATATGTTGTCTACAAGAGACCCATTTTGAACCTAAAGATACACCCAGACTGAAAGTGAAGGGATGGAGGAGCATCTTTCATGCCAATGGGTCTCAAAAGAAGGCTGGGGTAGCGATTCTCATATCAGATAAATTAGATTTTAAACTAAAGACTGTAGTCAGAGATACAGAAGGACACTACA
>NW_026743687.1:0-3298 GCF_022355385.1 Mustela nigripes
TTTTTTTTTATTTATTTTTTATTTATTTTCAACATAACAGTATTAATTATCTTTGCACCACAACCAGTGCTCCATGCAATCCGTGCCCTCTATAATACCCACCAACTGGTACCCCAACCTCTCACCCCCATGCTCCTTCAAAACCCTCAGATTGTTTTTCAGAGTCCATAGTCTTTCATGGTTGACCTCCCCTTCCAATTGTTGAGTGAAATAAGTCAAGCAGAGAGAGTCAATTATCATATGGTCTCACTTATTTGTGGAGCATAACAAATAGCACGGAGGACATGGGGAGTTAGAGAGGAGAAGGGAGTTGGGGGAAATTGGAAGCGGAGGTCTCAATGTGGTTTAAATTTGAATCTACCTGATGGCTAGTGATGATGAACATTTTTTCATGTGTCTGATAGCCATTTTTATGTCTTCATTGGAGAAGTGTCTGTTCATATCTTCCATCCATTTTTTGATATGATTGTCTGTTTTGTGTGATTTGTGTTTCTTTCTTTTAGAGACCCTTCTTGCAAGAAGTTACTGCAGTTGAGGATATAAAAGGTTACTTCCTGTGTTCTCCTCTCAGATGTTGATGTGATCCTTTTCCTTTTTCTTAATATTTTATTTATTTATTTGACAGACAGAGATCACAAGCAGGAAGAGAAGCAGGCAGAGAGAAGAGAGCAGAGAGCCCAATGTGGGGCTCGATCCCAGGACCCTGGGATCATGACCTGAGCCGAAGGCAGAGACTTTAACCCACTGAGTCACCCAGGCACACCTAAGCAGTCCTTTTCTTAATGGGTCTATTAACTACTTAGGTAACACACCGTAGTATCCAGCCAAAGTTTGCATTGACAATGTCCACATCACAGACACCTGTTACCCCCCAACGTGCCAGCTGTTTTGTTCCTGGGGATGAGAAGCCCATAGCAACCCACCCACACCCACATAAATGTTAACCTTCCCTCTGACCTGTGATGTCAGCAGCTCTCTATCCAGGTCCACACACACCCTGGAGCCAGGATGGACACTCACCTCTGTCTGTGCAGAGAGAGAACAAATTGTGAGTTTGAGACTCCCATTAACCCAGATGCTATGGGTGTCTCTTCTTGTCTGCAGTCCCTGAGCTGGTCAGCCCACTCTTCCAGGCCCTAAGACAGGGTCCAGATGTGTCCTCATAACTGGATTTGCCACCTTCTCATGGTCTTCAATCCCTCATTCAGGCAGGGAGTGTATTTATTATTTAATCAACATTAACAACATACAGGGAGCCAGAAAACAAGATATGCATCCGCAACTCTGTTCATGAAGACAATGAGAGAAGCGCCTTCACAGAGCACTGATCTAAATCACTGAGTGCAGTGATGAGGACACAGGTTAAAAGGGGTGACCTGCCCCTGTCACACAGGTATGAAGTGTCATTGCAGGACCAGAGAAGGCGTTACTTGTGTAAATGTATCACTGAGAAGTGAGGTTTCACCCAGGAAGTTCCCAGGGAGGTGAACTGATTGGAGCGAAGACAAAATCTGACAGCTCTGCCATCGTATTCTGTCCTTTACACATGAACATTCCTGGTAGTGAAGGTGTTTCAAGGAAGTTAAGTCCACTCATGATGAGTGGAACAGCTCTGAATTGCCAAATACAGTGGAGTGACCCAGCTTTGATAAATGTCCACATGATTTGTACATGGAGCTGCTGTCTCTAAACTCGCATACTCAGGACTTGAACCACAAGGGAATATAGAGGGTCAGGTGGAACAGAGAGGTTCCCTAACAGTACGGAGCCCCTGGAAACGGTGGGGTTTCATGAATGTCTACCATGCACAGGGCATGGGTATTATATTGTTGTGTTTTATGCTTCCTCTTTGTGAGGCCTGTGCTATGGAGTGTGTGACTCTCTTCCTGGCTCCACTGGTAAATGGGCTGCCTGGGTAGCAGCAGTGAAATATGTGTCTGCTGTAGCCACACAAGAGTTGATTCCTCCAGAGATCTCCTGTTTTTGGTCCCAGATCAGCACTGTGATCTCCATGAGGTCCCCCATGTAGAATCTACTTCCACTCTCCAGTACACTCCTCTGCTCTACTCAGGTGACAGTCATTAGTGTGGTGAAGGCTTCATACTACAAGGACTCTGACTCGATGAAGTAGCCTTAGCCTCAGGTTTTCCCAGGTACCTGGGTCGAGGGAGGCCTTCATGTGTCACTGCCCCTCCTCCACCAGTGGACCAAGTCCATGTATTTTTGCCTGTCTCTGTGTACACAGTCATTCTGCTCTTCCTGGTTGTCCCCTCCCACAGCTCCAGTGGTCCCTGGATGTCCTCAGCTTCCTGTTTCCCTACTTTTCCCTGAAGACTAAGGCTTTCATTCCATGTGAAAAATGTGTGTGGTCTTCAACAGAACTGAGGTTGTGATGTCTGTTCCCATCCCAGATCCTATGGGGCTCCACCTGTGACCCCAGGATGGTTCTTCTGAGGGCTTCCTCTGCAGGTAAATTCTTTATTTATGTGGTGGAATCAGGATGCATGGATCTCCATGAATTCCTACTCTGAATCTTCTTTCTCCCATCCTGCCAGGTCCACCAGGGTGTGGGGAGGCTTTTTATGATTTGTCCCCATCCTACAGGATAGGAATGCATGAGGACAGGACTGATTTAATGATATGGTCCTGGAGAACCTCACACTATAACACCATTAGCACACATGATGTCAAGAAATCCATTAAATGTTCTATCTAAACCTGGTGATAGTTTATTTGTCATCAGGGATCTGCATTCACAATATGACAAGATGCTGGTTCTTAGCCCCTGTGAGTACTTGTTACTCCTGAGAGTTTAAGATTATTGTTTGTCTCGTGACCACAATTACAAGGTATATTGACATGAATTTGTTGATCTGAAGTTTATTCTATTTAATTCTTTAGCTCTTGCAACTCCAATCTGAGCAGTGAGTTTATTGAAATACAGAAACCCTCCAGGACAAACAAAAACTGAAAGAATTTGCAAACACCAAACCAGCTCTAAGCAAAGAGAGAGCCTACAAGTGGTAGATCAGAAAGGAACAGAGACCATATACAGTAACAGTCACCTTACAGGCAATACGATGGCACTAAATTCATATCTCTCAATAGTTACCCTGAATGTTAATGGCCTAAATGTCCCTGTCAAAAGACACAGGGTATCAGAATGTATAAAAAAACAGAACCCATCTATATGTTGCCTCCAAGAAACTCATTTTAAGCCCGAAGACACCTCTAGATTTAAAGTGAGGGGATGGAAAAGAATTTACCATGCTAATGGACATCAGAAGAAAGCAGGAGT
>NW_026743688.1:0-3298 GCF_022355385.1 Mustela nigripes
GAATAAACCCTATTTTACATTAATATTGCATGTGTTCATGAAGCAGGTCCCCCATGTTCCCTCTATGTGACATAGTCCTCAGATTTATGAAGGGACATTTACTTGCAAGCTTGCTTAGGATCATGATGGAATAGTTATTTTATCACTCTCCCCTGTTTTATCAACCTTCATAAAGGATCATACTGTGTGAGCCTTACATTTTATCAGAAGAATTTTCACGAGATGAAACAGGAGTTCTCTTCATTTAGGTCCAGTGACAACTCTAATCACTTCCACTAACTTCTCTATCAGCTATTCAGCTGAGTTTTGTCTCCAATTATATCCATATTACCAGATGAATTACTACTCAAACTCTGCAGATTTTATCTTTAGTGCTGTTCTGTTCCTGGTAAGCTTCCAGAAACCAGCTTTTCTGGAAACTTCTCCTGAGAGACATACTTTCCAGAGTAGAATCTACCCCTCCTGCATATGCTGTGACTACTAGATTATTTACAATATTCAATGAAACTATTTTTCCTTCTTTCCTGTAAACCAAGAGCATGGCAAACTTCTTCTTAGAAGGCCAGGAGTAAAGATTTTAGGCCTATGGGCAACTACACAATTATGCTGTTACAATGTGAAATCAGGCACAGACAATATGTAAACAAATGCACATGGCAGTTTTCTAACAATGATTTGTTTGTCAAAAGAGCCAGCGTGCCCATGAACCACAGTTTGCCAATCCCTGCTCTAAACTCTTACAATTTCTGGTCTTCATATATCAGTATTATAATTATCTTGAACTTATAAGGGTTTATTGACACTGGTGCTAAAAATTAAGTTCAATATATTTTATCAATTAAAACTGAGATCAATATAATAACTCTTCTGGGAATATTTGTGATAATATGAGTTATAAAAAAATTCTCTTTATTTGTTGGTTAACCAGAAAATTTAAGTGACTAAAGCACATTCACTGATAACCATAGTTAACTTAGGTATTCCCTAATTATGAAAATAGAGGTGATAATTTATAATAATAATTAACCTATTAAAAACAAACATAATCAAATGAACAAAAGACTAAGTATATTACAATAAATCTACACAATGGACAGTAACGGTGGGACTACTGTGATCTCTTCTTTTCCCCTATATTTTCTAGAAACAACATCTATGATTTTTGTAATAAGAAAAAGTTTCTTTAAAGCACATGATGACAAGGTAAAAGTGTTTAAATTTTTTACTTAGTTTGAAAACAAAAATAGACTTGGAATTAAATTTAAGGAAAATTCAACCATTCTATCCTATGCTCCTGTTTTAAAAAAATATTTACATCAAGAATAAATAAGTTAAAATTTTCATTTACCTGTTGGTTCCTTTCATCCATTATGCGTGTGATTTGAATTTTCTTCTGCCCCATTTTCAATCATCTTTACTTCCTTATATTCCAAACATTTAATTCAAAATGTATTTTCTTCAACACCCTAATGCATCGTACACAGCTTCTATTATTTCAGCTTCTGGTGCAAGGGCTACAGCTGAAATTTTCTATAAGATCTAAAAGAAAACACAAATTGGAAAATTTAAGTTCTATAAGTTTGTATATCATGGAACTGTTATACAAATTTCAAACTTACCTCTACGCTGCACATAGGCACATATTAGTTGAAATTCCTGGTTACATATTGGTAGTTAAGTAGAAGCTTTGTTAACTTCACCCCTAAGAAATCCCTTGAATCTTTTTGTGCCTCTAGCTCTGGCTGAAAATAAGCTTTGAGTTTTTCTCAATGCATATAGTAAAAGCAACAAGAGCCAATACTTATTGGGATTTTTCTATGTGCCAAGAATTTTTCCATGTACCTGATATATCTTAACTCATTCAATCCAAACAGCAATCTTTTTGGTTATAATTATTGTCACCATTTTATAAATAAGGATACTGAGGCAGAGAGATCCTAAATAAATATGTCCAAGGTAACACACATACCCCAGTGCACCACCCCCCAGGGCAGGGCTTGGAATATGAACTCAGGGACTCTGGCTCCAGAATTTCTCTGCTTGGAAAATATCCTTGGAAATATCCTTGGAAAGTTTCTGATGTCCTCCATGTCAAAGGATGAACTAATAATCTGGGTAGCCCCAATCTGCCCTTACAAATGATTCTTGCAAACTGCCCTAGCTACCACCCAAATTACTGTCAATCCATAAAGGCACCATATGATTTCATAATAATGTCCACTTATTAAATGAAATATTGTTCCTTTTAGCCATTTAATAAAATTCTCCTAATTTATCAAGATTCAGTTCCCCCGGATAGAGTAAACCATAGCACCTTATACTCTGTGGCTATTTGTATAATAAATTCTAAGTCCGTATTCTTGAGACCATGAATCCTTCAAGACCAGGATTTTTTTTTTTATTATTCAATTTTCCCTGTAATTCAATGACTGGCAATGATATCATCTGTCATGTTCCGAATGACAGTTGTGTCAAAGACCTAGTGTTTTCAAAACTTACATAATAAAATATTTACAAGGGAATAAAAGACAAATACTAAAATACAATAATAAATTCTCAGGGTAATTTTATTCAAGTATTTCTAATATTGTGCATATACAGCCATAAAACTTTAAAAGTACTGTGCAAATCCATGTTTGATTAAATCTGGCTTTTGCTCAAAAGCAGTGAATTATTCATTTCTTAACACTACCATCATAACTATAAGCATGGCATGTCTTACGTATCTTCCCTTGTATTCTTTCATTTCTTCATTCATACAAACATTAACTGAACATCTATTAACAATTGATAACCTATTAACTGATCACCAACTTGCAAAAGTATTGTACTTCCAAAAACTGAAGTAGGCACATAGAGTAAAATATTTAAAAAGAAAAAAGGCATGATTTCTGATCTCACTGAGTTCATAGTTTAGAGGGGAAAACAGACATTAATCAAACTACCATATAAATGAGTCCAGAAATTAAAATTAGGATGTTAGTTTATTTGACCTAAATTCACAAGTTAGGTAAGGCTTCCTTTGGAATGTGCCTCAAACCTGAGTATGAAGGTATACATTCTAAGCAGAGAGAATACCATGTGCATGGAAACAGGAAACATTAGAAAAACTGAAGGATGGCTAGTCAACTGGTGGGAACCAAACAAACAACTGTGCTGTAGAATGTTTTTGCTTCCTCATGAGACTGCAATATAAACCAATAAAAGTCAGTTTATTCAAATCATGTTCCTTAACAGATCACACTGCATTCAATTCCCATTATAAAAATTTGAACTGTAGTAGACAAGATAAATATTC
>NW_026743689.1:0-3297 GCF_022355385.1 Mustela nigripes
AAAAAAAAAAAAAAAGGAGAAAACAGAGCCAAAATGAACCCCAAATTAAGATTTATAAGGTACACAAATAAAAATGAATAAACAACAACAAAAAAACCAACAAAATTAAAGAGAAGAAAAAAAGGAAAAACCCAGCCAAAATGAACCCCGAGAATAAGATTTATATAATACAAAAACAAAAACAAATGCACAGAAACAGTAACAGAAAAATAAGATGGGAAGGTGGTCATAAACCCTCAATGTGGGTGAGGAAGGTTATTTCAGTCCTTCCTGGGTGAATCTTGTTATCTTTGTTAAAGGAGTCAATTTTCCAGAGATACAGGGGAATTAAAACTGGTTTATATATTGGAGTAGTATTGAATAGGGAAAAAGGATTACCTTGAAGCTTATATCTATATGTTTAAAAAAGAAAGAAAGAAAGAATAAGAAACACAGGTATATGTATGAAAAAAGTTCAAGTTAAAAAGTTAGGAAAATGTTGTATTAAACCTCTAGTTGTAATGGTTAGTAGGTTAAAAAAAATTAAAAGAACAAGAATCATGAGAATGAATTAAAAAAAAAAAAGAAAGAAAAGTTGTATCTATGAAATATATAGGTTTGGGGCAATACCCGGAACTTAATATATTGTTTTCCTCTGATGTTGTGGTTTTACAGTTTTATGGGGACCCTGTGGTGGTTGTCCTCTTGTTCTTTTGGCTTATCTTCTAGGGAGGGGCCTGCAGGTTTTTTTTTTTTTTTTTTTTTCAGTCAGTCCTCCTTGGGCTGAGTAGCCCTGCCCCTCCTCAAGAGGCTTGGCTCTGTGGAAACCGGTTTTTCAGTCTTTTGTTCTCTGGAGGTTTTTGTTCTTTGGCGGCTTTTTGCAGCTTTTTGGAAGTTAAGTGGAAAGTAAATGGTCTGCACCCAGACCTCCCCTTTAGAGAGAAGCCACAGTCTGCTCCTCTCTGGGTGGTACAGAACACACAGATTCCCGATCTGCAAACTCCACTGAACACTGAAACCTCCCACAGGTGGTGTGCATCCCCATCCACCATCTCAGTGGTCGCCCAAGGCCCCTGCTTGTCTCTGTACCCCCGTGCCACTAAAACTGCGAGCAGTATTGGTCCAGGAGACCCTGAACTGGGTGGATGCCATTGCCAGGACAGCTGTCTGGGGTCCACGCCCATGCTTGGTACACTTAAACCCAGCAGATATGCAGATCACAAAAAGCTACTGGCCGAGGGACCCCAAGTGGAGACCATGCTGGTTTCTCTCAGGCATGGGCTGGTGCACTTAGACCCTGCAGCTGGTCATGGATGGCTGTGGTCCTAGAAACTGCTGGCCAGCACCCATACCAGGCTCTCTCAGGTGTAGGCAGTAGTAAACCCAGCCTGAGTGATGGTGCAAATGGTGGAAAGCTGCGGGCTCAGGGACCACAGACTGGAGGCCCCACCAGGCTCTCCCTGGCACAGGTGGTCACTGGAGGTGACTGTCCTGGGACCCTGGGCTTAGGCCTGTATCTGTGACCACCTGATTCCACCAGTTGCCTCTTAAGATCTTTTGCTCTTTTTGAGTGCTTTTAAGCAGTCTCCAAGTTAATGCTGGCCCCCAATCACAGGGCACCTTTACATTGGGGTATTGCTTTCCAATTAGTTGCTTCTGGTGTCTTGCTCCCCCTTCTGTTTATCCTGCAGTATCAGTCCGAGCATTCCCACTGCGCTTTACCTCTCCACTGATATCTTGGACCCCCTAGAAAAGTGTATAATCTTACATTTCAGGCTGATTTCACGGGTGTTAACAGTGTTCTGGTAGATATTTAGCTTACTTTAGGGGACCCGTTGAAACAGGGTCTCCTACTTCTCCATCATCTTGCCCCTTCTCCTAATGTTATTCTTTATAGAAAAGAGCAGAGGTACCTGGGTGGCTCAGATGGTTAAGTGTCTGCCTTCAACTCAGGTCTTGATCCCCATGTCCTGGGATTAAGCCAAACATCAGGTTCCCAGCTCAGTGGAGAGTCTGCTCCTCCTTCTGTGCTCTCTCTCTCTCAAGTGAAGAAATAAAATCTTTAAAAAAAAAAAAAATAAAATAATGAACACGTTACCCACTCTTTCACATGTTCTGTTCCTCGCTTCTCAAGCAGGTTTTGTTGTCTGAGGGCAGTTCATTTGGCCATCCTTATCCATGTAGGTGGTTAAGGAAGAAGCCAGGGTCTGCTTTACAGATTCAGTCATCTCAAGTTGGAGAAGTACCTTATGTCATGAGCCTGGCAAGACTTACAAGAGAAGTCCTATACTGGGGCACAATGGAATGCTTGCACGGGTGTTCATAAAGAATATTTCATTACCTTTTGCCTGTTATTTTCTGAATAGCCACATTCAAGAAGGGCTTGTAGAGTATGGGGATCAAATTCACACTTTGAAACTGTGTTGCTAAGCAAAACCAATCCAAGCACATCCTTGCAGGCAAATAACCTAAGATATGACAGAACTGAAATTATAGTCATCACCATTAATAATGAGTAATGAGTAGTTACTATCTGCTTACCGTGTATGAGGCAGCATGCTAGATAATGTAAACAAATTACATCCATTTAAATCAGAGGCTCTTAGTTTTTTGCCTGCCTATCACCAGGAAGGTTTTTAGAGTATGTTTGGACCCAGCCACAGTGAGTTTTAAAATGATGGCTTATGCTAAAAATACTGCATTTATGATAGCTATCAATTCAAATTTGCTTACAAATAACTCTGGTAATCTTTTGTAGAGAATATGAACATATCTCTAACCCAGCATCACTGAAGAAAATTAGTTACATTCCCTGGTATAGTATACACTATATTGTTTTATAAACCCTTATTTATAGTTATATATGTATTTTCCTTATGAATAACTATCATTGAGGTAGTTAGTAATTTGATCACTGCTGCCCTGGGTAATGTTTGAAACATGGCTGAAGAGCTGAATTATATTTTTCCAATTATAAAACCTCTGAGCTTCACAGTCTCTTATCAACCAACTTTCAAGTACTAGAATTTTGCAATAAATAGGAAAGTTGACATGGTTTTATTCGTTCTGTTACTTACAAAATGCCAGGAGGGATTCAAAGTCATAATAATTATTATTGTGAAACAGAATAGGCAATAAAATAAGGTTTTATTACTGCAGGAAAAAAACAAACAAACAATCCTACCTTCTGTAAACATCAAAAAAAGTCATACGATTATTGCAACAAAAATGAAAAACAAAAAGTTAGTGCCTCTGAGAAATAAAACAGTAGACATATTATAGTCTTGAGACCCCACATTTACATAATATATTTCAGTA
>NW_026743690.1:0-3297 GCF_022355385.1 Mustela nigripes
GTGCTATAGTAAATGGAATTGATCCTCTAATTCCCCTTTCTGTATTTTCCTTGTTAGTGTGTAACAAAGCAACTGATTTTTGTGCATTGATTTTGTATCCCGCCACATTACTGAATTGCTGCATGAGTTCTAGTAGTTTGGGGGTGGAGTCTTTTGGGTTTTCCGTAAAAAGTATCATCTCATCTGTGAAGAGAGAGATTTTGACTTATTCATTGACAATTTGAATACCTTTTAGCTCTGTTTGTTTTCTATTGCTGTTGGTAGGACTTCTAATATCACATTGGACAACAGTGGCAAAATTGGTCATCCTTGTTGTGTTTCTGATCTCAAAGGGGAGGCTCTCAGCTATTCCCCATTGAGAATGATATTCACTCTGGGTTTTTCATAGATAGTAGATAGATCTTATGATGTTGAGGAATGTTCCCTCTATCCCTATACTTTGAATTGTTTTAATCAGGAATGGATACCGTATCTTTTCAAATGCTTTAAGAAGATCATGTTGTTCTTTAAATGTTTGAGAGAATTCCCCAGGTAATTTGCAGATCCTGGGCTCTTGCTTTTTGGGCCGTTTTTGATCACTGCTTCAATCTCGTTGCTATATATTGGACTATTCAGGTTATCAGTTTCTTCGTGATTCAGTCTTGGAAGTTTGTACGTTTCCAGGAATGCATGTATTTCTTCTAGGTTGCTTAACTTATTGGCATACCACTGTTGATAATAATTTCAGATGATAGTTTCCAATTCCTTGTTGTTACTCGTGATGTCCCCTTTTCATTCATAATTTTATTACTTAGGGTCCTCTCTCTTTTCTTGTGGATTAGTTTGACCAATGCTTTAATAATCTTATTGATTCTTTCAAAGAGCCACCTTGTAGTTTAGTTGGTGTGTTCTAATGTATCTGTAGTTTCTATATCATTGATCTCTGTTCCAGTCTTGATTATTTCCCTTCTGGTGCATGGGTTTGGCTGACTTTGTTTTTTGTTTTCCAGTACATTTGGGATTTTTCAGTTCCTTTTAGTAGGGCTTGGGTGGCTATGCATTTCCCCCTTAGGACAGACTTTTCCATATCCCATAGGTTTTTGGACTGATGTGTTTTCATTCTCATTGACTTCATGAATTGTTTAAGTTCTTCTTTGATTTTCTGGTTGATCCAGACATCCTTAAGCAGGGTGATCTTTAGCTTCCAAGTGTTTAAATCCCTTCCAACCTTTTTCTTGTGTTTGAGTTCCAGTTTCAAAACATTGTAGTCTGAGAATATGCAGGGAATAATCACAATCTTTTGGTATCAGTTGAGCCCTGGTTTGTGTCCCAGTATGTGGTCTATTCTGGAGAAGATTCCATATGCCCTTGAGAAGAATGATTATTCTGTTTTTGTTTTTTTTTTTAAGATTTTATTTATTTACGTAACAGAGAGAGATCACAAGTAGGCTGAGAGGCAGGTAGAGAGAAGGTTGGGGAAGCAGGCTCCCTGCTGAGCAGAAAGCCCTATGCGGTGCTCGATCCAAGGACCCTGGGATCATGACTTGAGCCAAAGGCAGAGGTTTTAACCCACTGAGCCACCCAGATGCCCCTTCTGTTGTTTTAGTGTGGGATGTTCAGTATATATCTATGAGATCCATCTGGTCTAAAGGGTAATTCAAAGCTCTTGGTTTTTTTTATTGATATTCTGCTTGGATGATATGTCTATTACTGAGAGTGGTGTGTTAACATCCCCTACTGTTAATGTATTCATAGCAATAAGATATTTTTTTTAAGTGTTGGCTTATGTAGTTGGCTGCTCCCATATTGGGGGGCAAAATATTTACAAATGTTACATCTTCCTGATGGATAGACCCTTTAAGAAAGATGTAGTCTCCTTTATCTCTGACTATGGAATTTAGTTTAAAATCTAATTTTTCTGATATGAAAATTACTACTCCAGCTTTCTTTTGAGGCCTGTTGGCATGAAAGATGCTTCACTTTCCTTCTGGATTTATCTTTAGGTTCCAAATTTATTCTCTTTATAAATTTCTGTTCAATGTCACTCTTGGGTTCATTCTTCTTTTATATACCCCCCTCTTAATATTTCTTGTAGTGCCAGCTTAGTGGTCACATACTCTTCTCAACCTTGCTGGTCTCAGAAGCTCTTTATCTGTCCATCCATTTTGAATGTCAGCCTTGCTGAATAAAGTATTCTTGGCAACGTGTTCTTCTCATTTGAATATGTTTTGACAGCCCTTTCTGGCTGGCCAGGTTTCTGTGGACAGATCTGAGGTTATTCTGATGGACCTTCCTGTGTACATAAGGAATCTCTTCCCCCTAGCTGCCCTCAGAAGCCCTTTTCCAAAATTATGATTCATGAGTTTCACAATTAGTTGCCTTGGGGTCTTTCTAGATTTGTTTATCTTGGTGGGTATTCTTGCTGCCTCTAACTCGAATGTTTGTTGTATACTCCAGATTGGGTAAATTTTCATGCAGAATTTTCTCAACCCTATCTTCTAGTCTTCTCTCTTTTTCCATCCCCTCAGGGATCCCAATAACTGACGTTGGAATGTTTCATGGCATCATTCATTTCCCTAGTTCTGTTTTCATGGCTTCTAAGCTGTTTGTTCCATGCCTCCTCCTGATCCGTTTTCTCTATCATTCTGTCCTCTAGATCACTAATTCTATCTTCTGCCTCAGTTACTCAAAGGGCTTTCTCCTAGCTCTTAGAGGATTTAGATTAGATTAGATCTCATTGATAGCATTTTTAACTTCTGCCAGGTCATCTCTCACTTCTGCCCTTATAGGTTCTATGTCGTCACTAGTAGTTTTCTCCAAACTAGCCATTGCCTGGGTAGTTGTTACCCTGAATTCCACTTCTGACATATTGCTTATGTCCATATCCAAGAGTTCTGTGGCAGAGGGCACAGTGTCTGATTTTTTCCTCTGTTGCATGTTCCTCTTCATAGTCATTTTGGTGAGAGGTGGTTGAAGGGATGTATAGCTGAATGTATCAACCACAATCCAGGCAACGTGCACCCTGGAACGTTTGGAACAATCAGAAGTCACCATCCAGAAGAAAGAAAAAAGAAAAGAGAGAGAGAGAAAGAGTGATAGGGAAAAGAGAAAACCCAGCCAGAATGAGCCTCAAAAGTAAGATTTATAAGATAGATAAAAACTGACAATTAAAAAGAGTGTCAAAAGTAAATGTCAAGGAAACAAACAAACAAAAGGACTCAGGCAAAATGAACCTCAAGTATAAGATTTATATAATACCAGAACAAAAACCAATACAAAGAAACACTGACAGAAGAAAAAGATGGGAGGGTGGTTATA
>NW_026743691.1:0-3295 GCF_022355385.1 Mustela nigripes
GAACTTACATGGCACTCGAATGCCCCCAAAATATATAGTCTAACCTGGGCACTAATGCAATGGCTGACAAGCTGAGCCCGGACCTCATGACCAACACCCAGACAGCTGACCGCACACTCAGCATATCAGACCCGCCATGGCCTTAGGTCATCATCTCTTCCCTACCTCAGTTTTCAGGCTTCAGAACCTAGACCTTATCTCCAATCACTGACCAGAGGTGACTGTGATGCAGAAATCAGAACTCTTCCTTACCCATGGCAAGAAACCTTGTGGTTGGCATGTTGTCCAAAGTTCAGTGTAGGAGAAACCAGCATTCACCCTGAGTCCACGCCCGTTTTTGAGTGTGACGAGGGCATAAACACACATTGTGACCCTCAGCGTGAGTCCTGTCCTCTAGTACTTCCTCTCAGTGGCTGGACAATTAGATGTCATAATGGTCTTGACATGTCCCTAGGCCCCAATTTTTAACCAGATCTCTGGTTGTCCAGTCGCCCCTCCCCAGGGCTCCCCTCTGGAATCCCTCATTTGGTGGGACACCTGATGTTGAAAAACAAAATAAAAAAATTCAACAACATAACTACGGACTTCTTCCATCCAACTGAATGACCCCAAACTCTTTGGACGTGGCCAAACCCCCAGAGAGTAAGACTCGTCCATTTCCCATGAAGTCACCAGGAAAATTCATGTCCATGAGTGACACGATATCCAGAGACAAAAACTTGACCAGAGCCTCTCACTCGCCCTTTTTTCATATCCCAATGAGTTCTCCTCATGGTTTGTAGATCAGTCCTGCCATACATATGACCCGAAACATAAGCCGAGTTTTTGTTTTCAGACAACTGTCCAAACAGCCCTGGCCTACACACCATACAGGCTCTGGCCCCTGGAGCCAAACATGAAGACTGTGCTTGCGCTCTCCAAGGGTATTGTATGTGCCCACTCCAAAGGCCACAACGCTACTAATACGATAAACCTCCAAATTCCCTGAAGCCATCCCAATATTTGTGGCTTCCCAGGACAAACAGGGGCAATCTGGGCCCATCTGAGCACCTACTGGCACTCAGACCCGTAGACTGAGGTCCCCAGAGGCAAAAAGGCACGAACATGCCCCTAGGCACCTATCGGATCCATTGCTTTGGTTTCCAGGCATCTCTCCTCAGAGGCCTGGATTTCAATAACAGCATATGGCTTTCTTAACTCACCCATCAGAACAAATCTCATCTACACATGGGAAACTTGCACGATGTAGCTGTGTGTAAGCCTCTCTTTAGGAGAACCCTTCAGGGCCCCAGTGTCACTGCTTCATTCCAAGTCTCCATAGACACAAAATCATATTAGGCACATCTCGGTTGCTCCCCCAGATCCAGCAGATCTAACTTGTCTTGCTGCTTGGCGACAATTGGAATGCGAGGTGTGCTACCCAACCATCCATCCTTAGAACCCTGCTGGGAATCATTGTCCTGGAGCCAACCAACAGGTCTCAATTGTCCTGCAGAAGAATCTTTGCAGTTGGGAGCTTCTCACAACTCCCATCGTAGGAAAACCGCGAAGGCCTCGTGTTCCACGCCCCCCTTCAAGAAGGGACCAGCAGGGACAGAATGTTCAACCTGAGCGATTATCTGATCCTCGCACTGACTTCAGATGCACGAGATCTCGATTCAGGTCTGTAGATTGTTCCTGCCATATCCTCACCCAGAAACCTAGGTCTAGCTTGGCTTCTCAGACTTCCGTCCTCAGACTACTGGCCCACAAGCCCTCCAGTTTGACAATCCAGAACTATAATGCAGCACTCTTCCTGCCCTGCAGAAGAAAAACATTGCCCTCTGGGGCTACCCTGAAAACCCAAATGAGCATCAATCTGCACGCCATTCGGCTGTACCCCAAATATATAGGCGGACCTGGGCACTAAAGCCCTTTCTGGCACACCGTGAGCCTGGACCTCCAGGCCCCACCCAGACAGATGGCCGCAAACTGAGCACATCGGACCCGTCATGGCCTTAGTTCGTCATCTCTTTTCAACCTCGGTTTTCAGGCCGACACACCCTACAGGCTCAGGCCCCTGGAGCCAAACATGAAGACTGGGCTTGCCCTCTCCAAGGGAATTGTATGTGCCCATTCCAATGGCCACAACCCTACTAATAGGATAAACCTCCAAAGTCCCTGAGGCCATCTCAATATTTGTGGCTTCCCAGGACAAACAGGGGCAATCTGGGCCCTTCTGAGCACCTACCGCCACTCAGACCCATAGACTGATGTCCTCAGAGGTAAAAAGGAATGAACAGGCCCATAGGCACCTATTGGATCTATTGCTTTGGTTTCTTGGCATCTCTCCTTAGAGATCCTTAGAACCCTTAGAACCCTGCTCTTGCGTCATTCCTTATGAGACATCCTTGAGCCATCCAACAGGTTTCGACTGTCCCACAGGAGTCCTTGTGCATGGACAACCTCACAACTCATATCATGGAAAGCTTCCAAGGTCACATGATGCCCCCAATGTTCATGAAGTCGGATCATGGAAAGAAACTCCAACCTGAGCCAACGGCTGATCTTCGCCTTGACTTCAGATGCACGAGATCTTGATTAAGCTCTCCAGAGTGCAGCTGCTGTGCCCTCACCCCAAAACCTAAGCATAGCTAGTGTTCTCAGACTTCCGTCCTCACTCTCCTGGACCACATGCCCTCCATTTTGGGATTTCTGATGACACAGTGCTGCACTCTGCCTGCCCTCTAAAAGAAAATCGTTGCCCTATGGGTCTACCCAGAAACCTCAAATGACGATAAACCTGCATGCCACTCATCTGTATACCAATTATATAGTCTAGCCTGTGCACTAATGCCCTGTCTGACACAACCTGACGCCTGAATTCCCAACCGACACCCAGACAGCTTGCCGTACACTGAGAACATCTGAACCGCCATGGCCTTAGGTTGCCATCTCTTTCCAACCTGGTTTTCAGGCTACAAAAACCTAGACCTTATCTCTACTCATTTCCCATGGGTGAACGTGATGCAGAAATCATAACTCCTCCTTCCCACTCGCCAGAATCTTGTGGTGGGCATCTTATCCAAAGTTCAGTGTAGGACCCCTCTAGGGCCTACAGGAGTAGAAGTAGGGCCCCTGAGGGTAGTGTAGGGTCCCTGAGGCCCTGCCCATGCTTAAGAGCTGCGGTGGGCACAAACACACTTTGGGACCCTCAGTTTGAACCCTGTCCTCAAGTAAAGCCTCTCAGTGGCTGGACCATGAGCACGCATATGGGGCCTGCCATGCCCAAAGTCACCCAATCTTAACCAGAGGT
>NW_026743692.1:0-3295 GCF_022355385.1 Mustela nigripes
GGCTCTTACTGCTAGGATAAATGAGGCAGAAGAAAGATTTAGTGATACAGAAGACCAAATGACAGAGAATAAAGAAGCTGAGCAAAAGAGAGACAAAAAAATACTGGAACACAAGGAGAGAATTTAAGAGTTAAGTGACACCATAAGACGAAACAACATTAGAATAATTGGGATTCCAGAAGAAGAAGAAAGAGACAGGGGAGCAGAAGGTATATTGGTGAGAATTATTGTAGAGAGTTTCCCTATATGGCAAAGGGAACAAGCATCAAAATCCAGGAGGTGCAGAAAACCCCCCTCAAAATCAATAAGAATAAATCCACACCCCATCACCTAATAGTAAAATTTACAAGTCTTAGGGACAAAGCAGCCCGGGAAAAGAAGTCTGTAACATACAATGGTAAAAATATTAGATTGGCAGCAGACTTCTTCACAGAGACCTGGCAGGCCAGAAAGAGCTGGCATGATATATTCAGAGCACTAAACGAGAAAAACATGCAGCCAAGAATACTATATCCAGCTAGGCTATCATTGAAAATAGAAGGAGAGATTAAAAGCTTCCAGGACAAACAAAAACTGAAAGAATTTGCAAACACCAAACCATCTCTACAGGAAATATTGAAAGGGATCCTCTAAGCAAAGAGAAACCCTAAAAGTAGTAGATCAGAAAGAAACAGAGACAATATACAGTAACAGTCACCTTACAGGCAATACAATGGCACTAAATTCATATCTCTCAATAGTTACCCTGAACGTAAATGGGCTAAATGCCCCAATCAAAAGAAACAGGGTATCAGAATGGATAAGAAAACAAAACCCATCAATACACTGCCTACAAGAAACTCATTTTAGACCCAAAGACACCTCCAGATTTAAAGTGGTGGAAAACAATTTACCATGCTAATGGACATCAGAAGAAATCTGGGGTGGCAATCCTTATATCAGATCCATTACATTTTAAGTCAAAAAGTATAATAAGAGATGAGGAAGGACTCTATAACATACTCAAAGGGTCTATCCAACAAGAAGATCTAACAATTTAAAAAATCTATGCCCCTAACATGGGAGCAGCCAACTATATAAACCAATTAATAACAAAATCAAAGAAACACATGATAATAATACAATAATATTAGGGGACTTTAACACTCCCAATGAAATGGACAGATCATCCAAGCAAAAGATCAGCAAGGAAATAAAGGCCTTAAACGACACACTGGACCAGATGGACATCACGGATATATTCAGGACATTCCATCCCAAAGCAACAGAATACACATTCTTCTCTAGTGCGCATGGAACGTTCTCCAGAATAGATCACATCCTGGGTCATAAATCAGGTATCAACTGGTATCAAAGATTGGGATCATTCCCTGCATATTTTCAGACCACAATGCCCTGAAGCTAGAACTCAATCACAAGAGAAAATTTGGAAAGAACCCAATACATGGAGAATAAACAGTATCCTTCTAAAGAATTAATGGGTCAACCAGGAAATTAAAGAAGAATTGAAAAAAATTCATGGAAACAAATGATAATGAAAACACAATGGTTCAAGATCTGTGGGACACAGCACAGGCAATCCTGAGAGGAAAATATTCAGTGAATCATGCCTTTCTCAAGAAACAAGAAAGGTCTCAACTACAGAACCTAACCCTACACCCAAAGGATCTGGAGAAAGAACAAAAAAGAAAGCCTAAACCCAGCAGAGAAGAGAAATCATAAAGATCAGAGCACAAATCAATGAAATAGAAACTAAACAAACAAACAAAAACAATAGAACAAATCAATGAAACTAAGAGCTGGTTCTTTGAAGGAATTAATAAAATTGATAAACCCCTGTCCAGACTTATCAAAAAGAAAACAGAAAGGACCCAAATAAATAAAATCATGAATGAAAGAGGAGAGATCACAAGCAACACCAAAGAAATACAAACAATTATAAGAACATACTATGAGCAACTCTATGCCAACAAATTTGACATCTGGAAGAAATGGATACATTCCTAGAGACATATAAACTATCATAACTGAACCAGGAAGAAATAGAAAGCCTGAACAGACCCATAACCAGTAAGGAGATTGAAACAGTCATCAAAAATCTCCAAACAAACAAAGCCCAAAGCCAGATGGCTTCCCAGGGGAATTCTAACAAACATTTAAAGAAGAATTAATTCCTATTCTCCTGAAACTGTTCCAAAAAATAGAAATGGAAGGAAAACTTTCCAAACTCATTTTATGAGGCCAACATCACCTTGATCCCAAAACCAGAGAAGGATCCCATCAAAAACAAGAATTACAGACAAATATCTTTGATAAACTCAGATGCAAAAATTCTCACCAAAATACTAGCCAGTAGGATCCAACAGTATATTAAAAGGATTATTCACCATGACCAAATGGGATTTATTCCAGGGCTACAAGGTTGGTTCAACATCTGCAAATCAATGTGATACAATACATTAATAAAAGAAGAACAAGAACCATATGATACTCTCATAGATGCTGAAAAAGCATTTGACAAAGTGCATCATCCCTTCTTGATCAAAACTCTTCAAAGTGTAAGGATAGAGGGCACATACCTCAATATTATCCAAGCCATCTATGAAATACCGACCGCAAATATCATTCTCAATGGAGAAAAACTGAAAGCTTTTCCGCTAAGTTCAGGAACACAGCAGGGATGTCCGTTATCACCACTGCTATTCAACATAGTACTAGGATGTCCATTATCACCACTGCTATTCAACATAGTACTAGAAGTCTTAGCTTCAGCAATTAGACAACAAAGGGAAATTAAAGGCATCCAAATCTAAAGAAGAAGTCAAACTATCACTCTGTACAGATGATATGATACTATATGTGGAAAACCCAAAAGGCTCCACTACAGAACTGCTAGAACTTGAACAGGAATTCAGTAAAGTGTCAGGATATAACATCAATGCACAGAAATCAGTTGCATTTCTATACAGCAACAACAGGAAAGAAGAAAGAGAAATTAAGGAGTCAATCCCATTTACAGTTGCACCCCAAACCATAAGATACCTAGGAATAAACCTAACCAAAGAGGCAAAGAATCTATACTCAGAAAACTATAAAGTACTCATGAAAGAAACTGAGTAAGACCCAAAGAAATGGAAAAATGTTCCATGCTCATGGATTGGAAGAACAAATATTGTGAAAATGTCTGTGCTACCTATAGCAATCTACACATTTAATGCAATCCCTATCAAAATCCCATCCATTTTTTTCAAGGAAATGGAACAAATAATTCTAAAATTTATATGGAACCAGAAAA
>NW_026743693.1:0-3295 GCF_022355385.1 Mustela nigripes
AAAAAAAAAAAAAAAAAAAAAAAAAAAAAAAATTCTAGATAGTGTAATATAGGTTTCAGGAGTAGAATTTAAGTGATTCATCGTGTGTGTATAATACCCAGTGCTCATCACAACTGCTGTCCTTAATACCCATCACTTATTTAGTCCATTCCACAACCACATCCCCTCTGTTAACCCTGTTTGTTCTTGGTGGTTAGATTCTCTTCTGGCTTGCCTCCCACTATTTTTTCCTTTCCCTATGTTTACCTCTTTCCTCTGGAAATTCTATAAAATTCTTAAATTTCATATATAAGTTAACTAATATGGTATTTGTCCTTTTTTGACTGAACTTCATTTATGTATCATAATACACTCCATCTCCATTCATGTTGTTGCAAGTGGCAAGATTTCATTATTTTGATGGCTGAGTAATATTCCCATATGTGTATGTTTGTATGTGTGTGTGTGTGTGTGTACTACTTCTTCATCCATTCATCTGTTGATGGAAATTTGAGCCCTTTCCATAATTTGGCTATTGTTTACAATGCTGCTATAAACATTGGGGTGGATGTGTCTCTTTAAATTAGCATATTTGTATCCTTTGCTAAAATACCGATTAGTGCAATTGCTAGGTAGTAGGATATCTCTATTTTTAACTTTTTGAGGAAACTCCATACTGTTTTCAAGGTTTGCTCCATCAGTTTGTATTCCCACCAAGAGTGTTTCCCTTTCTCTGCATCCTTGTCAACATATTGTTTCCTGTATTATTAATGTTAGCCATTCTAACTGCTATGAGGTCGTATCTCATCATGGATGTGATTTATATTTCCCTAATGATGAGTGGTGTTGAGCGTCTTTCGTGTGTCTGTTAGCCATCTGTGTATCTTCATTTAAAAAAATAAAGTCTATTCATGCCTTCTGCCCATTTCTTAACTGGATTATTTGTTTGTTTCAGGGGGTGATGAGTTTGATAAGTTCTTTTTTTAATTAATTTATTTACTTTTGATAAGTTCTTTGTAGATTTTGGAAACTAACACTTTATCAGAAATGTCATTTGCAAATATCTTCTCCCATTCTATAGGTTCCCTCTTAGTTTCATTGATTGCTCCCTTCACTGTGCAGAAGCTTTTTATCTTACTGAAGTTCTAATAGTTTATTTTTGCTTTTTTATCCCTGCCTCTGGCAGTATGCCTAATAAAAAGTTGCTAAGGCATACTATGTCAAAGAAGTTGTTGCCTGTGCTCTCCTCTAGGATTTTTATGGTTTTCTGTCTCACATTTAGGTCTTTCATTCATTTTTAGTTTATTTTTGTATATAGTATAAGAAAGCTGTCCAGTTTCATTCTTCTACATGGTGCTGTCCAGTCTTCCCAACAGCATTTGTTGAAGAGACTGCTTTTATCAATTGGGTATTCTTTCCCTCTTTGTTGAAGATTAATTGACCACATAGTTGTGGGTGCATTTCTGGGGTTTCTATTCTATTTCATTGATCTACATGTCTATTTTTGTGCCAGTACCACCCACTCCTGATGACTACAGCTTTGTAATACAGCTTGAAGTCAAGAATTGTGATACCTCCTCATTTGCTCTTCATTTTCAAGATTGTTTAGCTATCCAGCATCTATTTGTGGTTCCATATTAATTTTAGGATTGTTTGTTCTAAGTCTTTGAGAAATGATCTTGGTATTTTGGTAGGGATTGCTTTAAGTATATAGGTTGTTTTGGGTAGCATAAACATTTTAACAATATTTATTTTTCCAATAGATTAACATGGAAAGTTTTTCCATTTCTTTGTGTCATCTTCAATTTCATTTATAAACATCCTAAAGTTTTTAGAATATAGATCTTTTACCTCTTTTGTTACATTTATTCCTAGGTATCTTATGGTTTGCAGTGCATTTGGAAATGAGATAAATTCCTTGATTTCTCTTTTTCCTGCTTCATTATTGGTGTATAGAAATGCAACAGATTTTTGTACATCAATTTTATATCCTGCAACTTTGCTGAATTTATGTATCTGTTCTAGTAATATTTTGGTGCTTTTGGGTTTTTTACATCATTTCATCTGTGAATATTGAAAATTTGACTTCTTCCTCATCAAACTGGATGCTTTTTATTTCTTTTTGTTCTCGGATTGTGGAGGCTAGGGAGTTCAGTACTGTATTAACTAAAAATGGTGAGAGTGGACATCCTTGTCTTGTTCCTGTCCATAAAGAAAAAGCTCTTAGTTTTTCCCCATTGTGGATGATATGAGAAGTGGAGCCTTCCTATATGGCTTTTATGATGTTGCATTATGTTCCCTCTCTCCCTACTTTGTTCAGGGATTTTATCAATGATGGATTCCATATTTTCTTAAATGCTTTTTCTGCATCTATTGAGAGGATCATATGGTTCTTATCATTTCTTTTATTAATGTGACATATCACAATAATTGATTTGGAACTATTGAATCAACCTTGAACCCCAGGAATTAATCTCACTGGATCATGGTGAATAATGCTTTTAATGTCCTGTTGGATTCAATTTCTTAAGTACCTTATTGAGAATTTCTGCATCCATGCTTATCAAGGATATTAGCCTATAATTCTCATTTCATTGGGGTCTTTTCCTGGTTTTGGAGTCAAGGTAATGCTGGCTTTGTAGCATGAGTTTAGTAGTTCATTTAAAATTATATTTTATGGAACAGTATGAGAAGAACAGATGTTAACTCTTCTTTAGGTAGAATTCTTTAGATAGAATTCCCTTGGGAAGTCATCTAGCCCTGGACTTTTTTGGTAGTACTTGGGAAAATTTTGATTACTGTTTTAATTTTTTTGTGGTTATGAGTATATTCGAATTTTCTATTTCTATTTCTCTTTGTTTCAGGTTTGGTAGTTTATATGTTTGTTGGAATTTATCCATACCTTTCTGATTGCGTAAGTTGTTCGCATATAATTTTTCATAATCTCATAATTCTTTATATTTTGTTGTGTTGGTTGTGATGTCTCCATTTTCATTCGTGATTTTATTTGATGAGGTTGTTTTTTCTTTTTGATAAATCTGGCTAGGGGTTTATCAATTTTATTAATTCTCTTAAAGAACCAGCTCCTAGTTTCAATGATTTGTTCTATGATTTTTTGTTTCTATACCACGTATTTCTCCTCTAATCTTTATTATTTTTCTCCTTCTACTGGTTGAGGCTTTATTTGCTCTTCCTTTTCTAGCTCCTTATAGGTGTAAGTTTAGGATGTGTATTTGAGACTTTTGTTGCTTCTTAATGTAGGGCTGTATTGCTATATATTTCCTTTTTGGGACCATTTTTGCTGCATCCCAAAGGT
>NW_026743694.1:0-2490 GCF_022355385.1 Mustela nigripes
TGCTCTCCACGCCCCCGCTGCTCAGCTCGGCCACGCACGGCCCGGCCACCTTGTCCTCCACGGGCTGCAGCCCACGGTGCACGTGGACAGACTGGTTCGACGTGGACTACCCAACGCCGGGCCTGGACGGTGGGGACTTTGAGACATTCTCAGTTCTCCGCTCAGCGGGCCACGACTTCTGCCAGCGCCCTCAGGACATCCAGTGCCGCTCGGAAAGGGCGCCGCACGCGCGTCTGGAGGACCTGGGGCAGGTGGTGCAGTGCGACGTGAGCTTCGGGCTGGTGTGTCGCAACCGGGAGCAGCCGGGACCCCTGCGCTACTGTGACAATTACCACGTGCGCCTGCTCTGCTGTGAGGACGACGGCCGCTGCCCCAGCCCCACCGCCCCCGAGCCCACCACGCCCTCCCGGGGGACGCCTGTGCCCGAGACCACCAGCTCTCCGCCCGGCACCACCTTGGGCCTCTCCACGGCCGCCTCCAGGGCCACAGTGCCCACGGGCAAGACCGAGACATCCCCACCTGTGACCTCCAGCCACACACAGACCCCCACCTCCCCCATGGCCAAGTCCACGGCCTGTGAGCCCCGCTGTGCCTGGACAGACTGGCTGGACGAGAGCTACCCGGCGCCGGGGGCCTCCGGTGGGGACTTCGAGACCTACACCAACCTCCGGGCCACGGGCAAAGCCATCTGCCAGCAGCCGCGGGCACTGCAGTGCCGGGCGGAGGCGCAGCCAGAGACACCACTGGAGGAGCTGGGCCAGGTGGTTCGGTGTGGCCTGGAGGATGGCCTGGTGTGCCGCAACCAGGACCAGGCCGGCCCGTTCCACATGTGCCTCAACTACCAGGTGCGCGTGCTCTGCTGTGAGGGCGACGGCCACTGCACCAGCACCCTGGCCACCACGGCCCTCAGCTCGCGGGGCGCCGGCCCGGGTCCGACCCCCGTGCTGCCCACAAGCACCATGGTCCCCAGTCCTCCAGTCCCCAGCACTGGCCGGAACACGAACACCGCCACATGCCGGCCCACCTGCCGCTGGACCGACTGGCTGGACAGTGATCAGCCCCGGGCCGGCCGCTACGGGGGTGACATCGAGACCTACTACCACATCCGGGACGCGGGCGGTCAGCTCTGTGCGGAGCCCGAGGCCATCGAGTGCCAGGCTGTGCTCTACCCAGATGTGCCCTGGGAGCAGCTGGGTCAGGATGTGCGTTGTGATGTGAACTACGGACTCATCTGCAGGAACAACTGGCAGACAGGAGGCCGCACCTGCCTCAACTACCGCGTGCGGGTGCTGTGCTGCGACGGCCCCGGCCACTGCGCCACACAGCCCAGCACGGAGCCGGCCGCCGCCAGCAGCTCCAGCACACGACCAACTTCTTCAGGGGTCACTAGGCTGCAGACAACGGCAACCCTCCCGTCTTCCCCGGAGACCACGCTGGGTGGTGCCACCTCCCAGGCTGGCCCGTCGTTCCCTGGGACCACCCGTGGGGTTCCTGTCTCCACCACCCATATCCTTCCTTCCTCCCTGAGGACCACCCAGACAGGCCCGTCTTCCCCTGGGACCACCCTTGGGGTCCCTGTCTCTACCACCAGCACCAGCATAGGCCAAACCTCACTGGGAGTCATTAGGCTGAAGACCACGACCACCCACCCCAACTCGCCTGAGACCACGCAGAGATACACTGTCTCCACCACCCAGATCTCTCCTGCCTCCCACAGGACCACCCAGATGGGACCCTCTTCCGCTGGGACCACCCAGGGGGGTCCTGTCTCCACCACGCAGATCTCTCCTGCCTCCTCCAGGACCACCCAGACAGGCCCAACTTCCGCTGGGACCACCCATGGGCTTCCTGTCTCCACCACCCAGATCGCTCCTTCCTTCCCCAGGACCACCCAGACAGGCCCAACTTCCACTGGGACCACCCATGGGCTACCTGTCTCCACCACCCAGATCTCTGCTGCCTCCCCCAGGACAACCCAGACGGGACCCTCCTCCCCTGGGACCACCCATGGGGTCCCTGTCTCTACCACCAGCACCAGCATAGGCCAAACGTCATCAGGACTCATTAGGCTGGGGACCACGACCACCCACCCCACCTCCCCTGAGACCACACAGAGATACACTGTCTCCACCACCCAGATCTCTCCTGCCTCCCCCAGGACCACCCAGATGGGACCCTCTTCTGCAGGGACCACCCAGGGGGTTCCTGTCTCCACCACCCAGATCTCTCCTGCCTCCTCTAGGACCACCCAGACGGGACCCTCTTCCCCTGGGACCACCCATGGGATTCCTGTCTCCACCACCCAGATTTCTCCTGCCTCCTCCAGGACCACCCACACAGGACCCTCTTCACCTGGGACCACCCATGGGGTCCCTGTCTCTACCACCAGCACCAGCATAGGCCAAACGTCCTTGGGAGTCATTAGGCTGGGGACCACGACCACCCGCCCCACCTCCCCTGAGACCACACAGAGATACACTGTCTCCACCA
>NW_026743694.1:2590-2856 GCF_022355385.1 Mustela nigripes
AGGACCACCCAGACAGGAGCCTCTTCCCCTGGGACCACCCATGGGGTCCCTGTCTCCACTACCCAGATCTCTCCTGCCTCCCCCAGGACTACCCAGATGGGACCCTCTTCCACTGGGACCACCCATGGGGTTCCTGTCTCCACCACCCAGATCTCTCCTGCCTCCTCCAGGACCACCCAGACGGGACCCTCTTCCCCTGGGACCACCCATGGGGTCCCTGTCTCCACCACCCAGATCTCTCCTGCCTCCTCCAGGACCACCCAGAC
>NW_026743694.1:2866-3295 GCF_022355385.1 Mustela nigripes
AGGAGCCTCTTCCCCTGGGACCACCCATGGGGTCCCTGTCTCCACTACCCAGATCTCTCCTGCCTCCCCCAGGACTACCCAGATGGGACCCTCTTCCACTGGGACCACCCATGGGGTTCCTGTCTCCACCACCCAGATCTCTCCTGCTTCCCCCAGGACCACCCAGACGGGACCCTCCACCCCTGGGACCACCCATGGGGTCCCTGTCTCTACCACCAGCACGAGCATAGGCCAAACGTCATCGGGAGTCATTAGGCAGGGGACCACGACCACACACCCCACCTCCCCTGAGACCACACAGAGATACACTGTCGCCACCACCCAGATCTCTCCTGCCTCCCCCAGGACCACCCAGATAGGACCCTCTTCCCCTGGGACCACACATGGGGTCCCTGTCTCTACCACCAGCACCAGCATAGGCCAAACGTC
>NW_026743695.1:0-3294 GCF_022355385.1 Mustela nigripes
CTGGAAACCAAAGCAATGGATCCGATAAGTGCCTAGGGGTCTGTTCGATCCTTTTTCCCTCTAGGGACATCAGTCTACGGGTCTGAGTGCAGGTAGGTGCTCAATGGGCTCAGATTGCACCTGTTTGTCCTGGGAAGTCACCACTATTGAGATGGCCTCAGGGACTTTGGAGGTTGATCCTATTAGTAGGGTTGTGGCCATTGCAATGGGCACACAGAAATCCCTTGGATAGGGCAAGTACAGTCCTCAGGTTTGGCTCCAGGGGCCTGAGCGTGTAGGGTGTGTAGGCCAGGGCTGTTTAGACCGTTGTCTGAAAACACAAACTCGGCTTCTGTTTCGGGTCATAGGTATGGCAGGACTGATCTACAGACCATGAGGAGAACTCTTCGGGATATAAAAAAAGGGCGAGTGTGAGGCACTTGCTCAAGTTTTTGTCTCTGGATATCGTCTCATCCATGTTCATGAAATTTCTGGGTGACTTCATGGGAAATGGACGAGTCTTACTCTCTGGAGGTGTGGCCCCGTCCAAAGAGTTTGGGGTCATTCAGTGGGATGGAATAAGTCCATTTTTTTGTTGTTGTTGTTGTTGTTTGTTTTGTTTTGTTTTTTAACCTCAGGTGTCCCAAAAAATGAGGGATTCCAGAGTAGAGCCCTGGGAGGGGCGACTGGACAACCAGAAATCTGGTTAAATATTGGGGCCTAGGGACATGTCAAGCCCATTATGACATCTAATGGTCCAGTCACTAAGAGGACATACTAGAGGGCAGGACTCACGCTGAGGGTCACAATGCATGTTTATGCCCTCATCACACTCAAGAATGGGCGGGACCTCAGGATGAATGCTGGTTTTTCCTACACTGAACGTTGGACAACGTGCCAAACAAAAGGTTTCTTGCCATGGGTAAGGAGGAGTTCTGATTTCTGGGCAGGGATTGGAGATAAGGTCTAGGTTCTGAAGCCTGAAAACTGAGGTACGGAAGAGATGATGACCTAAGGCCATGGCAGGTCTGATGTGCTCAGTGTGCGGTCAGCTGTCTGGGTGTTGGTCAGGAGGTCCGGGCTCAGGTTGTGTCAGAAAGTGCATTAGTGCCCAGGTTACACTATATAATTTGTGTACATTCGAGTGCCGTGTAGGTTGATCCTCATTGAAGCTGCCTGCGCAGCTCATTAGGCAATATTTTTTTTTTTTCGAGGGGGCAGGCAGAGTGGTGCATTGTAGGTCCGGAATTCCAAACTTGAGTGCTTCGGGGCCAGGAGTGTGAGGACGGCATTCTGAGAACACAAGCAAGACTTGGGTTTCAGGGCGAGGGCACGGCAGGTACCCCCTACACATCGGAACCAAGATCTCATGCATCTGAAGTCAGAGCGAGGATCAGACGTTGGCTCAGGTTGGAGTTTCTGTGCATGACGGCCCCTTCATGAAGGGAGCGGTAACTCGAGGCCATGGAGGTTTTCCCACGTTGGGAGTTGTGGCATGCCCCCTTCAAGGATTCCTTCTGCGGGACAATTGAGACCTGTTGGACAGGTCCAGGACATCCCATATGGAATGTCTCCAGGGCACCGTTCGAGGATGGATGCCTGGGACGAGCGCCTCGCATTCCAATTGTCTCCTAGCAACAAGGCAGTTTAGATCTGATGGGTCTGCGGGAGCAACCTGGGTGGCTGAGTTGAAATGGACTTTCCTGAGGATGGGTCCTAATGTGTGTTTGTATCCATGAGGGCCTTGGAATGAGGCAGTGGCACCGGGACCCTGAAGTATTCTCCTAAGCTTTTGACATAGCTCCCATGCACAAGTTTCCTTGTGGAGACGAGATTTGTTCTGATGGTTGCCTCAGGAAAACCCCTAGGCTAGTATTGCAATCCAGGCTTTTGAGGAGACATGCCTGTAAACCAAAGCAATGGATCCGATTATGGCCTAGGGTCCTGTCTGGTTCAATCTTCTTCTCTGGGGACATCCATCTATGGAATAAGTGGAGATAGATGCACAGCTGGTGTCAGACCGCCCTTGTTTGTGCCGGGCGATCTACACTATTGGGATGGCCTCAGGGACTTTGGAGGGTTCTCCTAATTTGTACGGTTTGGGACAATGGAATGGGCAGAATTCCCATGGATTGGGTAGGCACAGTCCTAATGTGTGACTCCACGGGCCCAGTCTGGAGTGTGTGTTGCCCAGGACATTGAGGACAGAAGTCTAAAAACACAAACTCAGCTAAGGTTGGCGGATGTATGTATCGCGGACCCGATCGACAAACCATGAGAAGAACTCTTCAGGATATGAAGAAACAGCGAGTCTGAGGCGCTTGCTCATTCTTTTGTCTCTGGATTTTGTATCAGCGTTGGCCGTGGAATGTCGGGGAGGCCTCATGGGCCATGGATGAATCTTCCTCTCTGTGGATTTGGCCCGATCCCAATTGTTTTTCGTCAATCTGTGGGATGGGAGGACTCCTTTCAGGTTTGTTACTTCATGTGTCCCACCAAAAGAGGAATTCCAAAGCAGAGCCCTAGGGAAGAGTGAAGGGACAAAGCGAACTATGGTTAAAAATTGGGGCCAGGGGCATGGCAGGCCCCATATGTGGACTCAGGGTCCAGCCACTGAGAGGCCTTACTTGAGGACTGGGCACAGGCTGAGGGTCACAATGTGTGTTTGTGAACAATGTGGCCCGCGAGCATGGGCGGGGCCTCATGGGCCACACTGGTTTCAACTACACTGAACGTTGGACAACATGGCAACCACAAGGTTTCTTGCCAATGGGATGGATTTCTGATTTCTTCATCATTTTCAACCGTGGGCAGTGTTTTGAGATAAGTTATAGGTTCTGAAACCTGAAAATCGAGGTTGAGAAGAGATGACGACCTAAGGCCCTGGCAGGTCCGATGAGCTCCGAATGTGGCCAGCTGTTGGGGTGGTGCCAGGAGGTCCAGGCTCAGGTTGTGTCAGCAAGGGCACCAGTGCCCAGGTCAGCCTATATATTTGGGGTACAGCCAAGTGGCGTGCAGGTTGATCCTCTTTTGGGGTTTCTGGTTAGCCCCAGAGGGCAATGTTTTTCTTCTGGAGGGTTAGGAAGAGTGTTGCATTGTAGTTCTGGTAGGCCAAACTGGAGGGATTGTTCGCCCGTAGTCTGAGGACGGAAGTCTGAGAACACAAGCTAGGCTTAGGTTTCTGGGCGAGGAAATGGCAGGCACAATCTACAGACCTGATTCGAGATCTCGAGGATCTGAAGTCAGGGCGAAGATCAGACGATCGCTCAGGTTGGAGGTTCCGTCCCTGATGGACCCTTCATGAAAGGGGGGGGG
>NW_026743696.1:0-3294 GCF_022355385.1 Mustela nigripes
GCCTAATGGGCCATGGACGATTCTTTCTCTCTGGGGATTTGGCCTGATCCCAAGTGGTTGGGGGCATTCTGTGGATGGGAGGAGTCCTTTCTGTATTTATTTACCTCAGGTATCCCACCAAAGAGGGATTCCAGAGCAGAGCCCTGAGTAGGGGTGATTAGATATCTTGACCTCTGGTTAAGATTTGGAGACTTGGGGCATGGCAAGCCCCATATGTAGGCTTTTGGTCCAGTCACTGAGAGGCTTTACTTGAGGACAGGGTTCATGCAGAGGGTCCCAATGTGTGTTTGTGCCCATCGCGGCCCTCAAGCATGGGCAGGGCCTCATGGGCCATGCTGGATTTTCCTATACTGATTGTTGGGCAACATGCCTACCACAAGTTTCTGACGAGAGGGAAGGAGAGTTCTGATTTCTGCATCATGTTCACCCAATGGAAGTGAGTGGAGATAAGATCTAGGTTTTTGAAGATTGAAAACCGAGTTTGGGAAAAGATGACGACCTAAGCCTTGGCGTGTCCAATGTGCTCAGTGTCCGGCCAGCTCTCTGGGTGTCAGTTACGAGGTCTGAGCTCAGGCTGTGCCAGACAGGGCATTAGTGCCCAGGGTAGACTGTATAATTGAAGTACAGATGAGTGGTGTGCTGGTTGATCCTCATTTGTGGTTTCTGGGTAGCCCCATATGGCAACGTTTTTCTTCTGGAGGGCAGGCAGAGGGCTGCATTATGCTCCAGAATTCCCAAAGTGGAGGGCTTGTGGGCCAGAATTGTAAGGAAGGAAGTCTGAGAACACAAGCTAAGCTTAGGTTTCAGGGCGAGGTCACGGCAGGCATACTCTGCAAAGCTAAATTGAAATCTCGTGCATCTGATGTCAGGGCGAGGATCAGATATAGTCTCAGGTTGGAATTTCTGTTCAGGATGGCCCCTTCATGAAGGTGGGGGCATCATGGGGCCATGGAGGTTTTCCCACAATGGGAGTTGTAAGATGCTCCAATCGGCAAGGATTCCTTCTACAGGACTGTCGAGACTGGCCAGATGGCTCCAGGATGTCCCATAAGGAACGACGCCAGAGCAGGGTTCTAAGGATGGATGCCTGGAGAGTCTTCCTCGCATTCTTATTGTTTCCTTGTGACAAGGCAGGTTTGATCTGCTTCCTCTGGGGGAGCAACTGATGGGGCTGTGTTGAACTGGACTCTCCTGAGGATGGGTCATCATGTGTGTTTGTGTTCATGGAGACTTTGGAATGGGGCAGTGCCTCCGGGGACCTTAAGGTTTCCCTTAACTGGAGGTTTTGACACAGCTCCAAAAAGCACATTTCTAATGTGGAGATGAGACTTGTTCTGATTGGTATCTCTGGAAGAACCAATATGCTGGTATTGGAAACCAGTCCTCTGAAGTGAAATGCCTGGAAACATAAGCAATGGATCAGATTAGGGCCTACGTGCCTGTCCGGTTCAATCTTCTTCTCTGTGGATATCTGTCTATGGGTCTGAGTTGAGGTAGTTGCCTAACTTGGGACAGATCGCCCCTGTTTGTCCTGGGTGGCTGACATTTTTGGGATGGCCTCGGGGACTTTGCATGTTTCTCCTAATATGTAGGATTGTGCCCAATGGAATGGGCAGAATTCCCCTCGAGAGGGCAGGCACAGTCCTGAGCCTTGGATCCAGGAGCCCCAGCCTGGAAGGTGTGTGGGCTAGTTCTGTGGGGACAGAAGTCTGAAAACCCAAACTTGGATTAGGTTTGGGGACGTATGTATGACAGGCCCTATCTATAGACCATTAGGAGAATTTTTTGGGCTATGAACAAAGGCCAAGTGTGAGGCGCTTGCCCAGGTTTTTGTCTCTGGATTTTGTGTCAAACGTGGCTGTGGAGATCTGGGCTCAGGCTGTGTCAGAGAGGGCATTAGTGCCCAGGGTAGACTGTACAATTGGTGTACAGTCGAGTGGAATGCAGGTTGATCCTCATTTGGGGTTTCTGGGTAGCCCCATAGGGCAACATTATTCGTCTGGAGGACAGAGTGCTGCATTGTGGCTCCAGAATTCCTGAAATGGAGGGCATGTGGCCCAGGAGTGTGACGAAGGTAGTCTGAGAACACAAGCTAGGCATAGGTTTCCTAGCAAGGGCATGGCAGGCACACTCTGCTGAGCTGAATCGAGATCTTGTGGATATGAAGTCAGGAGTGAGGATCAGACTTTGGCTCAGGTTGGAGTTTCTGTCCATTTCCCTCCTTCATGAAGGGCCAGACGCATCATGAGGCAATGGTGGTTTTCCCAAGATAGGAGTAGTGAGATGCTCCAATCCGTAAGGATTCCTTCTGTGGGACAGTTGAGACCTGTCGGATGGCTCCAAGACGTCCATTACGGAATGATGCCAGAGCAGGGTTCTAAGGATGGAATTATGGGCAGTTCTCCTTGCATTCCAATTATCTACTTGTTATAAGGCAGGTTCGACTGCTGGCTCTGGGGGACCAACTGAGGAGTCTGAGTTGAAATGGGGTCTCATGAGGATGGGTCGTAATGAGGGTTTGTGTCCATGGGGACCTTGGAATGGGGCAGTGGCTCTGTGTACCTGAAGGTTTCTCCTAACTGGAGGTTTTAACACAGCTCCAAAGAGCAAGATTCCCATTTGGAGATGAGATTTGTTCTGACTCATACCTCCAGGAACCTACATATGCTTGTATTGGAAACCAGGCCTCTGAGGAGAGATGCCTGGAAACCAAAACAATGGATCCAATTAGGGCCTAGGTATCCGTCTGGTACAATTTTCTTCTCTGGGGATATCTGTCTATGGGTCTGAGAGTAGGTAGTTGCTCAGTTTGTGACATATCACCCCTGTTTGTCTTGGGCGGCTGACACTATTGGAATTGCCTCAGGGACTTTGGAGGTCTCTTCTAATCTGTCGGGTTGTGTCCAAAGGAATGAGCACAATTCCCATGGAGAGGGCAGGCACAGCCCTGAGGTGTGGCTCCAGGGGCCCCAGCCTGGAGGGTGTGTGGGCCAGGACTGTGGGAACAGAAGGCTGAAAATCCAAACTCGACTTAGGATTGGGGACGTAGGTATGGCAGGACCGATTTACAGACCTCGAGCATAATTTTTCGGGCTATGATCAACGGGCGAGTGTGAGGCACTTTTTCAGGCTTTTGTCTCCCAATTTTGCATCAACGGTGGCCGTGGAATGTCGGGCTGGCCTCATCGGCCAAAGACGAGTTTTCCTCTCTGTGTTTTGCCCTGATTCTAAGTCTTTGGGATCATTATTTGGATGGTAGGAGTTCTTTCTCTATTCTTTTTACCTTATGTGTCC
>NW_026743697.1:0-3293 GCF_022355385.1 Mustela nigripes
CTGGGATCAAGAAAGTTGTCTGGTTTCAGATTTCATGTGCAAGTGGATTCCTCTTATGGCTCATTTTCCTGGTGGTCTTCAGGGTGCCATAGGGGGACCCAATGTCCCAGGCACCATGGCTGTGCAAGAGCTCTGGTCACCTTTTCCCCTAGGGGTCTGGACTAGGAAATCAAAAGGAGTCAGTGGTGAAACCGTCTTGAGTTTCTCCCCTTCCAAGAGGGACTGGTGACTGCAATAACTGCTCTGGAAATAGAAAGCAGGAGACAGGGCTGAGGTGCTGAAGGGGAGGTGGCGGTGGTGCTTGCTATTCACATAGGGGCCTGGTGGGACTTCACTAGGTAGGTGATGCTTAATTCAAGTTCGAAAGAAGGTGACGGATCTCACATCAAGAGCCTTCTAAAGGAAAGGAAAGCATATGCAAAGGCCCTGGGGCAGAAGCATACCAGGTAGGTCCAGGAGCAGCAAGAAGTCCCTGTGGCCACAGGAGACAGCTTAGGCAATGATCTCAGGGAGGTGACAGTAGAGTGACAGAAAACCATTACAGGGCCATGACCCCATGGAAGCCTGTTTCACTGGGCCATCCTGGCTACAATGTTGAGAACAGATGACATAGGGTTGAGGATGGACAAGGCATGTCAATGATGAAGCTTTTCCAGAAACTCAGACAAAACATGGGCTCTAATGTGAACCAGACAGGTGGCCTTGGAAGGAGGGGCTAGTGCTATTCTGGGCACGTATTGAAGATGGAGCTCACGGATTTGCCAATGGGTTCGATATTGAGAATGGGAGAAAGGAGGAACTGAGGTAACTCCTAGCTCTTGTGGGTTGTCCCAAGCAAGGCAAAGGAGGAGGTTTCTGGGTGTAGGAGGCAGTCCATGTTCCACCTGCTGCAGAAGGTGCCTTTCGTAGTGGATCTACTGATATTTCTGTCTGGGAGAACTCTGAACATCTACCCCCTCAGCAACTTTCAAATACAAGTCTTCCCCAATTTTCTCTAAGTTCATGGTAAGACACTTGACTTTTTGGAAAGATCTGTGTTGTGACCTAGCTCTAGTAGCAGGAAGAAAGCTGAAGAGGATTTCTCTCTTATGAAAAAAGTCAAGAAGTTCACATTATGTTCAGCATCTGTTTTGTGGGGAACCATTACAGAGGCAGCGTGCACCCCAACCAGCTCCTTCCTGAACACTGCTCTCTGTGTCCAGCCACCAGCGCGCTTTGAATTGCATCTGTGAGTATCTGCTGTGCTTTATCTCCATTTATTTTGAGCATCTGTTAAGATGTTGTGCCCTGAGGCCTAAGAAGAGCCAAAGAGAGGGAACTTTCGGTGTCTGAGCCTGCTCACTCATTTTTCTGTAGAAATGAATGGTAATTCCTTTTTCTGTTTACACCATTTCTGCTGTGAAAGGTTTCCTAGGAACACTGTACTTTCAAGTAGCGAGGGAGCCTGTACCTCATCCTGCAGGGTCATCTTTTGTCTCCATACTGCACAGAACATTCCATGACTTGCAGATTTTATCGCTCAAACTTGGCACCCTTGACCACATTTACCCCTTTACCCCCACCATGACTGGATCTGGCAACCACCAATCTGTTCTCATTATTTATGCATTCAGTATTTTTTTTTTTTTCTGTGTGGAATGTCCATGAGAGCCTCTGGTGTTTGTCTTTCTGTGTCTGAGTTACTTAGCATAAGGCTTCCAAGTTCTATGTTTCCATGTCTGATCATTGTGAATAATGCTGCAGTGAACATGGGAGTGCATCTCTCTTTTGAAGGGAGTATTTTTGTGTTCTCCAAAGAAATACTCAGTAGAGCACTGGCTGGGTCATGTGGTAGTTGTATTCATTTTTTTCCAGGACCTCCATAGCATTTGTCACAGTGGCTGCACCAATTTCCCTTCCCACCAACAGTGCACAGGGTCCCCTTGTCTACACACCCTTGACCGCACTTGGTGTCTGTCTCTGAGATGATTGCCGCTCCAACCATTGTGAGATACTAGATAATGGCGGTTTTGACTTCTGTTTCCCTGACAACAATTAATGATGTTGAACAACTTTTTCTGTGTCTGTTGGCCACCTGTATGCCATCTTTTGAAAGTACTTCACATATTGTACCAGTGTTTATTTGGATTTGAAGGAGTGTTTGTGTATTTTGGATAATAGCCTCATCTCACAGATACGATATGCAGATATTCTTTTCTCATTGAGGAGGTTGGTTTTTAAGGATTTGATGGTTTCTTTTGACATGCAGAAATTTCAGTTTGATGTCCTTCCACTTGTTTATTTTTGCTTTTGTTGCTTTTTCTTTTGGTGTCTGATGTAAAAGACTCTTCACCAAAACCAATATAGAGAAACTTACTGTCTGTGTTTTACTCTTGGAGGTTTATGGATTCAGTTCTCATGTTCAAGTCATTCATCCATTCATAAGTGATCCATAAGAAAGTGATCCAGTCACATCCTTTATTTAGTGTCCAGTTTTCCGAGTACTGTCCACTGAAGAGACAGTCTTTTCTCCATTGTATATTTTCTGCTGCTGTGTCCTAGGTTAAGACCATACATGTGTGGGTTGATTTCTGAGCTTTCTCCTTTCTTTTCTTTTCTTTCTTTCCTTCCTTCCTTCCTTTCTGGTCTTACCATTTATTTGTTGGGAAAATATTTTTCCTGTTGGAATATATGCAGTGTGGACTTCATTGATGATGTTTTCATGCTCTTTGTTGGGACTTTTCTCTGACATCTGTGGTTTCTAAATGAGTAGCTGGATCTATAGCTTTCAACAGGTTGAACATTTGGGCAGAAGTACTTAAATAGTATTCTATTCTTCCATCAGATACCAGATTGTGTCTGATTGTCTTCTTTTGTGATGTTCTCAGTTGTGATGATGGATATCTATATTTCCTTTTCTGTGGTAGGTTTATTAAAGTGAATTTAATTTTTCTTAAAGGAGTGGTTCTAAATCATCCTTGTTTTATAATATATATTTATCTAAAGGGTGTATTTTAAGAAATGCATTTATTGGAAGCAGCTGTTGGAACAGGACATCAATATTATTAATTGCCATTCAGAGTTAATAATTCTGTCAGAGCTAAGTTTAAATAGACCTTTAATATGTGAATGGATAAACTTTGGCAGAAGTACTATGATTATCAGTTTCCAAGCTTTCTATTGTGTTCCATTGACCTGTGTGTCTGTTTTTATGGTAGTACCATACTGTTTTGGTGACAACAGCTTTGTAATCTAGCTTGACATTGGAGTGTGGTGACTCCAGGTCCATTAGTTGCTTGTTTCCTTGCTTGCTT
>NW_026743698.1:0-3292 GCF_022355385.1 Mustela nigripes
TGGAGGACATGGGGAGTTAGAGAGGAGAAGGGAGTTGGGGTAAATTGGAAGGGGAGGTGAACCATGAGAGACTATGGACTCTGAAAAACAATCTGAGGGGTTTGAAGTGGTGGGGGTGTGGGAGGTTGGGGTACCCGGTGGTGGGTATTATAGAGGGCACGGATTGCTTGCAGCACTGGGTGTGGTGAAAAAATGAATACTGTTATGCTGAAAAAAAAATCAGTTCACCCAAGGGGCAGGTGGAGGCCAGGGCAGGTGTCCCCTCCCTGCTGCTCCTGGAGTGTGCCCAGCCCAGCCCCCAGCAACGCGGTGTGTGGCCATGCAGAAAACCCAAATTTAAATGATAAAAAATAAGAAAAGAAAATAGATGTATTCACTTTGAATGGTGAACTAGCTTTACTTAGGTTTAAGTAATGTATTATATATTAAGAGTAATTAAAACCACTTTTTAGTAAATAAAACTATAAATTGCAATATTGCAAGTTGTATTTGCAAAATATCATCACTAATAGTGCATTTATAATTTTAAACCTATGTGCTAAATGATGCATCCATTATTTTATATAACATAATAAATTTTTTCCCTTTTTTATTAACATAAAATGTATTTGTTTCGGGGGGTATATAGGTCATTGAATCATCAGTCTTAACACAATTCACAGCACTCATCATAGCACATATCCTCCCCAATGGGAGGATTATTATTATCACCCAGCTACCCTATCCCCCCCAACCAAGCAATCCTCATGTTTTTTTGTTTTGTTTTGTTTTTAGATTAAGAGTCTCTTATGGTTTGTCTCCCTTCCCGGACCCATCTTTTCTCATTTTTCTTGCCCTGCCCCCCACGACCCCCCACTCTGCCTCTCATATTTCTCATATCAGAGAGAGCATTTGATAATTGTCTTTCTCTGATTGACTTATTTCATTCAGCATAATACCCTCTAGTTCCATCCATGTCATTGCAAATAGCAAGATTTCATTTTCTTTAATGGCTGCATAGTACTCAATTGTGTATATACCACAATTATATATACCACACCTTCTTTATCCATTCATCTAAGCTCTTTACATAATTTGGCTATTGTAGAGATTGCTGCTATATACATTCAGGTGTATGTGCCCCTTGGGATCACTATATTTGTATCTTTAGGTTAAATACTCAGTAGTGCAATTGCTGGGTCATAGGGTAGCTCTATTTTCAACATTTTGAGGAACCTCCATGCTGTTTTCCAGAGTGGCTGCAACAGCTTGCATTCCTATCAGCAGTCTAGGAGGGTTCCCCTTTCTCTGCATCCTCGTCAACATCTATCATTTTCTGACTGGTTAATTTTAGCCATTCTGACTGGTATGAGGTGGTATCTCACTGTGGTTTGGATTTGATTTCCCTGATTCCAAGTGATGTTTAACACTTTCTCATTTATTTGATGGCCATTTGGATGTCTTCTTCCCCTTTCTTGATTAGATTATTTGTTGTTTGGGTGCTGTTTGATACGTTCTTTATAGATTTTGGATACTAGCCCTTTATCTGATATGTCATTTGCAAATATCTTCTCCCATTCTGTCCATTGTCTTTTGATTTTGTTGACTGTTTCCTTTGCTGTGCAAAAGCTTTTGATTTTGATGAAGTCCCAATAGTTAATTTTTGCCCTTGCTTGCCTTCCCTTTGGTGATGTTTCCAGGAAGAAGTTGCTGAGGCTGAGGTCAAAGAAGTTGCTGCCTGTGTTCTCCTCAAGGATTTTTTTTTTAATGTTTTATTTATTTGACAGAGAGAGATCACAAGTAGGCAGAGAGGAGAGGTAGGCAGAGAGGGAGGGAGGGAAGTATGCTCCCTGCTGAGCAGAGAGCCTGATGTGAGGCTTGATCCCAGGACCGTGGGGTCATGAGCTGAGCCAAAGTCAGAGGCTTTAACCCACTGAGCCACCCAGGTGCCCCTTGCCTCAAGGATTTTGATGGATTCCTGTCTCACATTGAGGTCTTTCATCCATTTTGCATCTGGTTTTTTGTGTGGTGTAAGGAAATGGTCTAATTTCATTCTTCTGCATGTGGCTGTCCAACTTTCCCAACACCGCTTGTTGAAGAGGCGGTCTTTTTTTCCACTGGACATTCTTTCCTGTTTTGTCGAAGATTAATTGGCCATAGAGTTGAGGGTCCATTTCTGGGCTCTCTATTCTGTCCCATTGATCTATGTGTCTGTTTTTGTGCCAGTACCATACTGTCTTGATGATGACAGCTTTGTAATTGAGCTTGAATTCTGGAATTGTGATGCTGCCAGCTTTGGTTTTCTTTTTCAACATTCCTCTGGCTATTCAGGGTCTTTTCTGGTTCCATACAAATTTTAGAATTATTTGTTTCATTTCTTTGAAAAAAAAGTTGATGGTATTTTGATAGGGATTGCATTAAATGTGTAGATTGTTCTGGGTAGTGTAAACATTTTTACAATATTTTTTCTTCCAATCCAGGAGCATGGAATGTTTTTCCATTTCTTTGTGTCTTCCTCAGTCTCTTTCATGTGTACTCTGTAGTTTTCTGAGTACAGATTCTTTGCCTCTTTGGTTAGATATATTCCTAGGTATCTTATGGTTTTTGATGCAATTGTAAGTGGGATTGAGTCCTTAATTTCTCTTCCTTCTGTCTTGCTGTTGGTGTATAGAAATGCAACTGATATCTGTGCATTGATTTTATATCCCAACACTTTACTGAATTCCTTTATGAGTTCTAGCAGTTTTGGAGTGGAGTCTTTTGGGTTTTCCACATAAAGTGTCAAATCATCTGCAAAGAATGAGAGTTTAACTTCTTTGCTGATTCAGATGTCTTTTATTTCTTTTTGTTGTCTGATATCTGGGGGTAGGACTTCTCGTACTATGTTGAATAGTGGTGGTGATAGTGGACATCCCTGCTGTGTTCCTGGCCTTATCTGACCTATATCCTGAGAATGATGTTCACTGGGGTTTTTTCATACATGGCTTTCATGATATTGAGGTATGTACAATCTATCCCTACATGGGAAAGAGTTTTGATCAAGAAAGGATGCTACACTTTGTCAAATGCTTTTTCAGCATCTATTGAGAGTATCATATGGTCCTTGTTCTTTCATTAATGTATTGCTTTGGTTGATATGTGGATGTTGACCAGCCTTGCATCCCAGGAATAAAATCCCACTTGGTCATGGTGAATAATCTTTTAATGTACTGTTGGATCCTATTGGCTAGTATTTTGGGGACAGTTTTTGCATACATATTCATCAAGGATATTGGACTGTCATTTTTCTTTTTGGTGGGGTCTTTGGTTTTAG
>NW_026743699.1:0-3292 GCF_022355385.1 Mustela nigripes
TCATGGGTTATATTTTAAGTAATACATTGTTCTGAGGGACAGTTACATTTCCCCCTTTTTGTTGATGCAGAAGTAGGAAAGTTGATTTTGTAACTTTTTGATTCATCAGTCATTGGAGGGATTTTTGCATGCATCTGAGGACTAAGTATAAAAAGATTATAGCAATAAAAAGAATAATCATTTTACCTATAACGCCAAGACCAGTTTGTGTAAGTAAAAGGGTTTAAATTAGACAGAATATTGTTAATTTTTTGTGCAAAACTTATTTCTGGAACTGATTGTTCCAGAAGTGAGTGAGTAATGCCTGGAATAGTATTTTGAAGTTGTTTAATATCTAAAGTTAGTTTATCCCCATAACGATTGGTGATATGACAGCGAATTTTGCTCCATGATATTTCTGATTTATCATAGGCATGGGGAGTAACACAGAAGGAAGAAACATTTCAGTCACATAAAATGTGAAGCCTAAGCTTCATATTTTGAAGATCATCTCCTATATATATCGTGGCTGCTTCTAAATCAGAGATACTTTTATTTAATTTTTGATCTATGATCATTTGTTGATTCTAAGCTTTGCTTGCATTTTCATGCCACTTTTGTACAAATTGTGTGGTTTGCATAGTTTGATGCAAGGCTATTTTTGCAGTGGTAGCTGAAGCAGTAATGGCTATCATTCCTAAAATAGCTGTTATAAGCAACCCAAGGAATCTTTTTGTTCTATGGACCCAGTCCTTTAAAACTGTTAAAAGTACATGTATATTTATCTGGAGAGCTTTCCCAAACATGGTGGTATTTCACCGGTAACCAGAGGCCTATTCTTCTTCTAGCTATGAGAATGATAGAATTGTCTGTATAAACATTTTTATTGACACAGGTGAATATTTTACATCTGGGACAGTTTATTTTTCTATTGTTATGATCAAAAGTCATTTTTCCAATAACAAAAACATAGGGATCTCTAACACATGCTCTTATCCATTCTTTTTTTTAACAGGAAAAGGGAGAATGTATAGTTATTAGACTGATAAATGTAAGAGCTATTCCAAACTCTTATGTGATTTAAAGCACTGGTGACTTTTTATAAATTTTTTGTCTTTTATGATAATTAACAAAAGGGGATGGCGCCGGAAGTCCTTGCCCATGCCAGATCAGAGGCTCATCTCCTGAGGTTAAGGTTTGTGGTAAAATGAGATTACCAAAAACCTGCCATTTAAAATTTTGATGAGAGGAGCAGGGTCTCCCAGTGCAATTGGTGACTGCTATCCTCTTAGGGGACCAGTCCCATACAATCCCATAGGAATCATTAATAATGATACCGGGGTGAGAAGCTTGACAATCTTCCCAGAAAGGGCGAATTTTCTTATTAGACCACATTTGTGTCAGTTTGCATTCGGGAATAGGGGGTGCTGCTGTGCTATAGCTAGTACCCCAATATTCATTGGCTAGGAATCCTTTAGTGGAGAGTAAATGTAACTGAACTTTCGTCAGATAATTATTAGTAGGAAAGTCCACCAACTGTCTTTGATCATCAGGGATAAGACAACTGGAATGACTGACAATACATATTGGTCTGTTTTGATATCCTAAGGTAAGATTAATGTTTGTGCCCTCCTCTAGAGGCAAAAGTGGCAATCTAGGATCCAAAATTCCAGGTACCCATTTCGAGGCATTTAAATAAATTGTTACTATATTTTTTTCCCCACTCTGCGGGATAGAGCAGGGGAGGATTGGGTATATAAGCCCAATAAGTAAAGTTATCTATCTGTGCATAACATCCAAGAAGACTTACAGCTACCGTGATGAGTGCCATCATATTACATCAGATGTAGAAACAGTAGTAGTTTCAATATGCTGTAAAACATACACTGTTTATAAAGAATCAGATAACAGATTAAATGCAGAAGAAACATATTGAAACAATGTAATAACTGCCATTAATTTTGATTTTTGTGCTGAGAGATTGGTAGTAGATATGATTTTTGAAATAAGACCATAGCAACTTTTTTTTTTAAATAATTTTTGACCCTTAAATTTTTATAAGGTTGTTGAAGATGGAAGGTCTCATCTTTTGTAACTTCTTCCTGCTGAACAGGCGCATAGCGTTTTTCCTGGATTTTTTATTTTTTACACTGAACAGTGCATTCTCATAGGACGGCGGAGCCGATGGCAGCAGTGCCATTTGCACCTCTTGTTCTGTTATTGGAGGAGGAGGAGGAGATTCCTCCTTTATATATTCCTTTATGATGGCCTTAGTAATTTCTTTTTCCTCCTAGATGGCATGTTCAGGTTCCTCTTTTTTAGTTTCTCTTGAACATTCATTATTGCTCTCTAAATCAGGGGTTTGTAAAGGCTCCAAAATGGAGCAAATGAGGGTCCAAGTAGACCGTATAGTAATTAGAATTGGTTTTTCTTTCTTCTCCTCCTCCTCCTCCTCCTCCTCCTCCTTCTTCTTCTTCTTCTTTTCAAGATTTTATTTATTTATTTGACAGAGAGAGATCACAAGTAGGCAGAGAGGCAGACAGAGAGAGAGAGACAGGGAAGCAGGCTCCCCGCTGAGCAGAGAGCCCAATGCGGGGCTCGATCCCAGGACCCTGAGATCGGGACCTGAGCTGAAGGCAGAGGCTTAACCCACTGAGCCACCCAGGCACCCAGAATTGGTTTTTCTTTAGCATGCAAAAGTTTTAAGTTTTGACCTACTTTTTCCCATGTCTGTAAATCTAAAGTCCCTAACATAGGGAACCAGGAGCAATGTTCTTTAATTACTTTTAAAAGCTCCATGAGTTGGCTCTCGCTGACTTTTGCTCTTCTCGCCTTTAGGAGCTGTCTCAGTAAGCATACGTAAGGGCGGTAATCTTTTGTGCTCTCTAGATTACCCAGACCCTGCAGTACGTACCCACAACTTGCCATTGGGAAAAAGGCATGGCCATGCAAAAACTCACACCGGGGCTTCTTCTCCTGTTTCATTTCTGGTCCCTGTTCGGGCGCCACTTGCCGCTTCCTGACGGGGCGCACGAGAGAAGAATGAGGCACAAACAAGTCAGCTGCAAGAGAAAGGGAGCAGGGGACGACAGTAGAAAAGACTGCTGCCCCAAACGACTCCCCGGTCCCGTTTTTATTAGAGACAGACAGTAATCAGAAGAGCGGAAAAAGGCTACACATTAATCATATGCCTTGTAGATAAACAAGAAAATATGTCTGGTCAAGCAGTAAAAGTTTATAGTTGAACAAGCAGATTCAAAGGACTTATCTAATTAGCCACCAGGGCTCTCGAGGGGAGGGGAGATAACAGGGA
>NW_026743700.1:0-3292 GCF_022355385.1 Mustela nigripes
GATTTTCAGGTGTTTGCAATCTTTAGATAAGCTATCTAGCTGATCTCCGGCTAGCTGAAGCAGTCTCAGCTTGCTACTTCTCCGCCATCTTGACTCCTCCCTCAGATTATTAGGATTTTAACATCGACTACTTGGTTATGGTGGCTCTGTTTTATTTTTTAATTGTAATTTTACTTTTAAAAATATTGCTAAGTTAACATTTCTAATATTTAGGTTTTTTAAATTTTTTATTGCAGATCTTCTTATATCGCAAAACCTCTAACTCATATGGATTCCTAGACCACATATAACTAACTCACTCTTGCTCTTCAGTAAGCACATTTTTGTGATTTAGAACACAAGCTGTTCCTTAAGCCACACATAACTGCATGCTCCATCTGATGTGTAATAAGCTAAGTGAGAGATGAGCAGTCCACTCTGTCCATGGTTTGGAGTAAACTCTATAGCCAAAGGCAATCCTTATTCTGATACCAAATGTAGTGCCACACTGGGGAGTTAGTGAATTATAGTCAATTCTACTTAATGAGTATCAAGGCCATTTCTTTTGCTGTTCTTGAAAGCTACATTTGTTAGTAAGGCCTTGAGGCCAATTTGCCTATTAGCTTAGGTTTTATGATACTATGTACAGCTCATTTAAAACAATTCTCCATACATAAAATTGTACACCTGTCTTTTGAAATGTGTAAAATGTGTTAAAATAATGATATAGACAAATTATTGTCAAAGAAAACCATTTTGCAGTTTTCCCTGTGTAAGCCCATGATCTTTTGTAATTTGTACACCTTGCTTATAACGGAAGTACATATTTGAAAACCACTATGATTTTATACTTTTGTATTTCATATATATATATGTACACAAGGAACTTTATATCTATTTAGCATAATTTATTATTATTATTTAAACTCTTTTTCCTTATACTAGAAAGCCAATCTGTAAACTGTTTTAATTTTTTGCAACTTTAGGAGTACTATTATGTATTGTTTGTGTGTGTTTGTTTCCTCTTCAAAATAAATGGTAACATCTGCTCTAGGCCTCCCAACAGACAGTAAAAAAACTTTTTTTTTTTTTTTTTTTTTTAAATAGAATGCTTCACGAATTTGCTTGTCATCCTTGCTTAGGGGCCATGCTAGTCTTCTCTGTTCTAATTTTAGCATATGTGCTGCCAAAGTGAGCATGAGAGTAAAAGTTTTTAATGTTTGGTAAGCCATTTGCTAAAATGAAATTTTAACAATCATCCATTACATGGATAATAATGACAATGTGGCTAAGAATAGAGAAGGAATAAAAGTACATACTCTTGGTAAGTCAGTGTTTAGTGTTCTACAGTTCTAGCAATGCTCTTACATTTATCAACTTGGAACATGGTAATCCTGGTTATTTAGGACCTCATTCTGTGTATTTTGCTTTTGCAAAAAGAACTTAGCATTTAAAAAAGTTACCTTCTGCTTAGACATATAGTCATATAATCATTAGTTTTTATCTCAGTGCTTAAGCACTTTAAAGAGCATCTTCGTAATCTTAGTATTAAATTTAAGTGTGTTATATGATTACAGTAAAACAATTTTGTTAGTTTTTCATTGCCAAGAGCTAGTATGGAATCCTAGAACTCTGATTTTTGACCTTAACATTATTGCGTGAAAAATCATAAAAATAAAAAATAAAAACCCTCAGTTGACTTTCCAGGATATGCCACAAATGATAGATCTACAAATCAGTTTTCCCCTTTTTAAGTTACTTTTTGTGTGTTTTCAGGTGAGTGTGGAGAAATGGGAGAAACCGTTTGGCAGAAGGGAGCAAAATACAAAATTAAAAATTAAATATTTCCATAGATCCTTTTAGGTTTCTGGACAGACTGAAGAGCACTTACTCGCAGAGAGCATGCAGTAGTGGTGTGCTGGAGCTGGCATGTACCAGCTTGCAGGAAACAGTTGTTAAATTCTAAAGAGTTTGGTTACCCAGTTATTCAACATGGCCATTATTAAAAATCAAAATGCATAAGCTCACAATTAAATACCATTAAAGAAAAAGGTAGGGACACCTGGTGGCTTAGGGACACCCAGGCTCTCTGCTCAGTGGGGAGCCTGCTTCCTCCTCTCTCTATCTCTGCCTGCCTCTCTGCCTACTTATGATCTGTCAACTAACTAAATAAATAAATCTTTACATTTTTTTAAAAGATTTTATTTATTTGACAGACAGAGATCACAAGCAGGTAGAGAGAGGAAGGGAAGCAGGCTCCCTGCCGAGCAGAGAGTCCAATGCATGATCCCAGCACCCTGGGATCATGACCTGAGCTGAAGGCAGAGGCTTTAGCCCACTGAGCCACCCAAGCGCCCCAATGAAAAAATCTTAAAAAAAAAAAAAAAGAAAAAGGTAATAAAAACTCAAGACTCATCATTTCCTAGTTTTTAAGTTATGCTTTAGTATTATTAATTATTTAATTTATGCTCTTGAAGTTATTTATATCTGTATCTTTGAAATACTCATAATGATGTGCCAGTGCCCACCCTCTCCTAATTCTGTGCATAGAGATTTCATGATGGTAGCTTGATAAGCTTATGATTAACATTATGAGTACATAGTCTCTTGAAGAAAATAAAATTAAATATGGTGGGAGACCATGTGATTTAAAACCACTATACTCCGATCATTACTAACTTTCTGTCAGTCAAACACACTACTCTCCTATTTCCCTCAGGTATTTCAGTTTGCTGCTGTATTCCCTCTACTTGGGATCCTATCTCCTCTACTGTATACTCAGATATCCTTTTCCCCATCAGCGCTTATGTCATTCTTTTAGAAAACCCTTGTCTGATTATCCTGCCTATTCCCTCACCTGACACATTTGACATTCCTTCACATGGTCTTTCTTTTCCTTAGAACACTTACTACTCATTGAAAGTATATGGTTTATTTATGTTTACTGTCTTTCTCCCTTACTATAATATAAACTCCCCAAGGGAAGACTCTTCTATTATATTATTATTTCTGTTTTTTCAATGTCTAAAAGAGGGCCAGACACACAGTAGATAGTATATTTTTGTTTAAAAATGATTTAATATTTGAATAGACAATATCAATGAAAGTCATTTCATTGACTCAATTTAAAATTGAGGTTGAGAGATAAAGTAATATTTGAATACGAGATAAAATGAAATTAAACTACTACCACTTGACAAAAAATACCCTTTATTCCACTTAGGAATAAAGGGTAACAAGGATATTGCTTAAAAGGAGTAATGTGAAGATTGGCATATATTTGGGGAAAGCACACTTGTTATATCATTCATTT
>NW_026743701.1:0-3292 GCF_022355385.1 Mustela nigripes
AAAAAAAAAAAAAAAAAGAACTTTCCTTTCTACATTTCCCCCTAAAATGTTTTGTGTTAACATCAAGATAAATGAATAGATTTATTTTCGTTTAATACATTATAACCCATCTGGTGCATTATTCATCTGAGGCTGGTGTTGCTCCAAGTCTGACAAAAAATGTAGATTCCAAGGTACCTTCTCCATCTTCTGGGGGTGGAGTCTGGGATTATGTATTTATAACTGGCTCCCCCTAGTGCTACTTGTGCCCACTCAAGTTTGAAAAGCTGAGGTGAAGCCCTTCCAAAAGACCATCTGAGCAGTTTATTTTAACAGTGGCCTCACACCCACAAGGCAATGCACTTAAAACTTGAAAAGATTACTCTTCTGAGCCAAAAAAGGCCAAACTACCAGCAAACCAAAGTCTGCCTTCCATGAATGGGAGGAACAAGTAAGAAGTGGGTGGAGAGGTTAGGAGACAAGATACCTAATTCTTGCAATGTTACAGTAGTTTTTCTGAATAATAGGAACCATTTGCTTCCATCCACAAAGGTGGGGAGCTCTTTGATATTTGAAACCAAATACTGATATAATCAGGAAAAGGCCTACATCATGCTGGCAAACAGAATATTTGAATACACACTGTTATTCCTGCTGAGAACACCCAACAAAACCCAGAAAAGATATGAAATAGGGAAAGTAGTAAGTCTACAGAAGCATCAGGTAGCTGAAAAACCAAAAGGCCAGGTGTTTCAAGAAAGTCTTGGAAGACAGAACAGAAAGAAATGTGTGGTCAAAAACAGGGGAATTGTGCTGAAGCATTTTTGCCTGCTTCCTTTCCAAGCCTCACTAAAATAACAGTAAATTAGGGGAAAAGAAAGAAAGAAAGAAAGAAAGAAAGAAAGAAAGAAAGAAAAGAGCACAAACCCTACAAAGATAAAAAGAACAGGTACTGAGGCAGCAAGACCAGGCTAGTGATGTCAATAATACATTAGATGTTCTTACCTGAAGTAGGGGAGAAAGAGAAATTGAATCTACACATGGAGGAGAGGCAAAATTATGATTGACTGCTTCCCAGTACTTTGGTAAACACCTTCAGAAATCCTGTTTAATCGAAGTAGAACCTCCTGTCCTGGGGGATGTAATTCATTACCACAATGTATCTAATGGATCCACAGCAAGAGGGAAGGGTCAGTTTTATGATCCTATATAGTTACAATTTAACTTTAGAAATCAGTGGGTTCTGTGGTGTTATAGGCTGTTGCATGGGTAAACACTGAATTTTAATGCCCTGTTAAAGTTAACTAGCCTTGAATCATACCTAGCAAATTGTCTTTGGAATTCCTTTCATTAACCTTATGTATGTTTGTACACACACACACACACACACACACACACACACTTCTGTTTTTCAAGCATTGGCAAACCACTTTAAAAAAAAATTTTTTTTTTTAACCTGCTGGTTCCTTCCTTAAGGAGTTAAATAAAATTTTGATGTATGTTCACAATCTCTTGGTTTCAGAACGTTGCTGTTTCAGCATTGCTTTCAGTTTTCTCTGTTGTGCCAGGTAGATGGAAGGGAACCAACAAGAGGAAAACCAATTTGTACTTCAGTACCCCCAGAAAGGCTCAGAGACTAGAAGTAGTACATAGCTCTGATGTCACAAGTGAGGGCTTGAGCTGGAACAGGAAGACATCGCTGAAAATCTTGGTCTTTCTCTCTCAGGCCAGAAAACTAGAATTTGCCATTTGGAAAGGTTGGACCTCAAAGCTCTCACTTTAGGGAGATCAGGTACAGCAGAAAATGAAGCTGTTGGAGTGGACACCGGGGAATGGAGTGTAGTCTGCATTATGAATGGAGAACCTGGCATTATCCCCCCACTCTGAGCCAGATAGATTCCACCACTCTCCATTCTTTCCCTTCCACTCACATAAAAGCTCCTTGCCAGCAGGCAGAAGATAAGAAGTGCCTTGGCTAGAGAAATTGACCAGTCCAGAGAAAAATACTTTGAGAAATTGGCATTTTGCAGGGATTCTTCCAAAGAAATATCTAGGTCTCCCCTAGTCTATGAAGCCACAATCAATAAACACCTATAAATGCAAGGCTCCAGTTCTTGTGCATATGAACAGAGGGCCAAAGGTCACCTAACATGGAAAGCTGTTAACGGGGAAATCAGAGACTTGAACAAACAGAAAAAAAAGGAACTCGAGGAAACAGAAAATGACAAGGAGCAGGAAAGAATTTGTAACAATCTACTATAATTAATATTCCCAGAGAGATTAGAGAAGATCTTATATCCATGAAACAAGATTAGGATGCTATATTTTTTTTCTAAAATCTTATTTATTTGACAGAGATAGACACAGCGAGTGAGGGAACAGAAGCAGGGGGAGTCGGACAGAGAGAAGGAGACCTCCCGCCGAGCATGGAGCCCGATGCAGGGCTCCATGCGGGGCTCGATCCCAGCGCCCTGGGATCTTGACTTGAGCTGAAGGCAGATGCCTAACGACTGAGCCACCCAGGCGCCCCAGGATGCTATATATAAAAAAAGGAACATTTAACGAGCATAAAAAAAGATTTTAGACATTAAAAGCTTATAGCAGAAACCTTTTTCAAAGACTGAAAGTTTAAAAGATGACATTGAAAAAAATCTCCCTTGGAGGTACCAAAAAGGAAAAAAAAAAAACCCAAAGAGATTAAACAGAAGAAAAATAATGTGATGATTAGAAGAATAGTTCAGGAAGTCCAATTCTTCTCTTCCCTTTGGATCGAAGTCCAGATAGGAAAATCGATCATAAGCAATGTAGTTCAATAGAAGAACATTAATTTAGGGTGCGTGGGTTGCTCAGTTGGTTAAGAACTACCTTTGGCTCAGGTCATGATTCTGGAGTCCCAGGATCAAGCCTTGTATGGGGCTCCCTGCTCAGCAGGGAGTCTGCTTCTCCCTCTGACCCTCCCCGCTCTCATGCTCTCTCTCTCTCAAATAAATAAATAAAATCGTTTTTAAAAAAGAACATTAATTTAGAGAAATCAACACAATAGTGACAAAAGAGTCACAAGACCCAAATGAGATGCCCGGAGATGAGCTGCAGCATGAAGCTGCCATCATCCCCAGGACTGGAAGAGAGGTATGAAGTGATGTTACTAGAGGTGATGTTATTCCAGTAGCTGGAGTCTACCAGCAGGAAATGAAATCATGGCAGACATAACCCAGCAGGAGATTCAACCCTTGCTAGAGACACCACCCAAAGCAGATAGAAACAGGGAGAAATACCCTTTGTCTCCATTCTTTCTACCTTCCAGTTTCCTGCC
>NW_026743702.1:0-3292 GCF_022355385.1 Mustela nigripes
CCTGAACTTTTTGATACATATACCTGTGTTTTTCTTTTGCTTTTCTATTTTTTTAATTCTTTAAAAATTTTATTTTAGTTTAATTTATTCTTTCTTTTATTTGTATTTTTTAATATTCATTGAGTGAAACTTAAATGTAATACCCTTTCCCAATCAATGCTACCCCTATAGGTAAACCAGTTTTTAATCCCCTTTTATCTTAGGAAAGTTGAGTCCTTTAACAAAGATATCAAGATACACCCAGGAAGAATCAAAATAAACTTTCTCGCCCACACTGAAACTTTATAACCATTCTCCCAACTTTTTCTTCTGCCAGAAGAAAAAGTTTCTGTGTAGTTGTTTTTGTCCTGGGAGTATATAAATCCTATACTTGGGGTTCTTTTGGACTTGGATCTTTGTTTTTATATATATATATTTATTTTTTTTTCTCTTGCCATCTATTTTTGTAGATCTTTTCATTTGTTTGTTTTTGTTTGTATACTTAATAAATCTTACCTTGGGGCCCATTTGGGCTGGGCCTTCTCTTTTATTTTACCTATCTTTTTTACCCTTTTTTTTTTCTTTTTTTCATTCTTTTTTATTTCTTTTGAGTGGGGGCTCTTGATTGCTCAGAAGTGTTCCAGGGTGCACCTTGCCTGCACTTTGGTCAATACATTCAGCTACATCTGTTCAATCATCTCTTACCAAAATGACTAGGAGGAGGAATGCCCAACAGAAGAAAAATTAAGAAGCTGGGCCTTCTGCAACAGAGCCAGTGGCTATGGACATAGACAATATATTGGAAAGGGAATTCAGGCTAACAATTATCCAGGCAATAGCTAGGTTGGAGAAAGCCATGGATAACAAAATGGAATTGATTAGGGCAGAAGTGAAATCCACCAGGGATGATGTTCACAATGTTCTCAATGAGTTCCAATCTAATCTAAATTCTCTAAAAGCTAGCATAACTGAGACAGAAGATAGAATTAGTGATCTGGAGGACAAACTGATAGAAAAAAACGATCAAGGGGAAGCCTGGAACAAACAGCTTACAAGCCACAAAAACAGAATTAGGGAAATAAATGACACCATGAAATGTTCCAACGTCAATATTATTGCATCCCTGAGGGGGAGGAGAAATAAAGAAGACTAAAAAATATAGTTGAACAAATTCTTCATGAAAAATTTCCCAATCTCACGAATGGAACCGGCATTCATGTACTAGAGGCAGAACGGTCTCCACCCAAGATTATAGAATCTAGAAAGACCTCAAGACACCTGATAGTGAAAATGATGAATCATGATTGTAGACAGGAGCTCTCGAAAGCAGCTAGGAGAAAGAAATTCCTTAGGTACAGAGGAAAGCCCATCAGAATAACGTCAGACCTGTCCACAGAAACCTGGCAAGCCAGAAAGGGCTGGCAAGACATATTCAGGGCACTAAATGAGAAGAACATGCAGCCAAGAATACTCTATGCAGCAAGACTGACATTCAAAATGGATGGAGAGATAAAGAGCTTCCAAGACTGGCAAGGTTTAAAAGGTATGTGACCACCAAGCTGACACTACAGGAAATATTAAGGGGGGTTCTATAAAAGGAAAAATCCTAAGAATATAATTGAACAGAAATATGTGGAGGCAACCTATAGACACAAAGACTTCATAGGTAGCATGATGTCAATAAAAACATATCTTTCAATAATCACTTTCATCGTGAATGGCCTAAATGCACCCATAAAATGACACAGGGTTGCAGATTGGATCAAACGACAAGACCCATCCATATGTTGTCTACAAGAGACCCATTTTGAGCATAAGGATAATCCAGAATGAAAGTGAAGGGATGGACAAGCATCTTTCATGCCAATGGGCCTCAAAAGAAGGCCAGTGTAGTGATTCTCAATATCAGATAAATTAGATTTTAAACTAAAGACTGTAGTCAGAGATACAGAAGGACACTACATCATTCTTAAAGGGACTACCCACCAATAAGATCTAATAATTGTAAATATTTATGCCCCCAATATGGGAGCATCCAATTACATAAGAAAACTGTTAATCCTGGATACCTTTTATCTCTCCTTCTATTTTCAATGACAGACAGCTGGATATAGTATTCTTAGTGCATATTTTTCTCATTTACTGCTCTGAAAATAACATTCCAGCTCTTTCTGGCCTGTCAGGTCTCTGTGGATAGGTCTGCTGTCAATCTAATTTCAAGATTTTCTCTTTATCCTTGAAATTTGTAATCTTCACTACTATATGTCTAGATTTTCACTTATTTTTATTGATTTTGAGAGGTGATTGTGTCTCCTGGACTTGAATGCTTGCTTCCTTCCCCACATTAGGGAAGTTTTCAGTCATAATTTGAAATAAACCTTTTGTTCCTTTCTCTTTCTCCTCATCTTCTGGGACCTCTCTTACACAGATATTATTTTGGTCTATGAAATCACTGAGTTCTCTATGTCTCTCTTCATGACCTAATAGTTTTCTTTCTCTCCTTTTTTCAGCTTCCTTATTTTCCATCATTTAATCTTCTGTAGCACTGATTCATTATTCTACCTCATTCATCTCCATTTTTATAGCCTCCATTTGGGTTTCCATCTCAGTAATAACAGTTTAATTCTAACCTGACTAGATTTTAGTAATTTTACTTCTATAAGGAGGGATTTTCTACTATCTTCTATGCTTTATTCAAGCTTAGCTAGTATCTTTATGGTCATTGTTTTAAATTTTTGTTCAGACACCTTACTTATTTCCATATTGCTTAAATCCCTGGCAGAGAGTGCTACCTCCTGTTCCTTCTTTTGGGGTGAATTTATCCTTCTCATGATTTAGTCCAGAAAAGAAAAGAAAAAGAAAAAAACAAGAAGAATAACAGAAAAAAAAGTTAAAACAAACAAAAACAAATCGTTTGTGTGTTTTGGACTGCCTGTTAAAAGAAACTAGATCCCAAAATAGGAAAGGAGAAAATTTTGTCGGTCTTTTCATACATGTGTGTGTGTGTGTGTGTGTGTCTGTATAATATACTATAAGGAAATACACACATAATTACACATATACATAAAATATGGTACATATTTTCCCATACTATAATGTGTATAAGATACATAATGTATAAGATAGATAAATACATATTTTATATTTTATGTATATTTTGTGTATGTTTAAAATAAAATAGAAAATAAATAAAATATATAAATTATATTAATATAATTTAGGTAAATGCATAATATATATTGTGTATATATAATACAGGTATTACATGCTATATAAGTTCATCATGTATATATATAAATAACTGAAAAATAAG
>NW_026743703.1:0-3291 GCF_022355385.1 Mustela nigripes
ATTGGTGCTATAGTAAATGGAATCAATTCTCTAATTTCCCTTTCTGTATTTTCATTGTTAGTGTATAAGAAAGCCACTGATTTCTGTACATTGATTTTGTATCCTGCCATGTTGCTAAATTGCTGTATGAGTTCTAGTAGTTTGGGGGTGTAATCTTTTGGGTTTTCCATATATAGAATCATGTTATCTGTGAAGAGAGACAGTTTGACTTCTTCATTGCCAATTTGGATACCTTTTATTTCTCTTTGTTGTCTGATTGATGTTGCTAGGACTTCTAATACTATGTTGAACAAGAGTGGTGAATGTGGGCATCCTTGTCGTGTTCCTGATGTCAGCTGGAAGGCTGCAAGCTTTTTCCCATTGAGGATGATATTTGCTGTGGGTCTTTCATAGATAGATTTGATGAGGTTCAGGAATGTTCCCTCTATCCCTATACTTTGAAGCATTTTAATCAGGAATGGATGCTGGATTTTGTCAAATGCTTTTTCTGCATCAATTGAGAGGACCATGTGGTTCTTTTCTCTTCTCATATTAATTTGTTCTATCACATTGATTGATTTGCGAATGTTGAACCATCCTTGTAGCCCAGGGATGAATCCCACCTGGTCATGGTGGATAATTTTTTAATGTGCTGTTGGATCCTGTTTGCCAGGGTCTTGTTGAGAATCTTAGCATCCATATTCATCAGTGATATTGGCTGAAATTCTCCTTTTTGGTAGGGTCTTTGCCTGGTTGGGGGATCAGGGAAATGCTGGCTTCATAGAAAGAGTCTGGAAGTTTTCCTTCTGCTTCAGTTTTTCTGAAACAACTTCAGGAGAATAGATGTTATTTCTTCTTTGAAAGTTTGGTAAAATTCCCCAGGGAATCCGCCAGGTCCTGGGCTCTTGTGCTTTGGGAGGTTTTTGATCACTGCTTCAATCTCATTACTAGATATAGGTCTATTCAGGTTGTCAATTTCTTCCTGGTTCAGTTTTGGGAGTTTATAGTTTTCCAGGAATGCATCCATTTCATCTAGGTTGCTTATCTTATTGGCATATAACTGTTGATAATAACTTTTGATGATTGTTTCTACTTCCTTGGTGTTAGTTGTGATCTCTCCCTTTTCATTCATAATTTTATGTATTTGGGCTTTCTCTCTTTTCTCTTGGATTAGTGTGGCCAATGGTTTAGCGATCTTATTGATTCTTTCACAAAAAAACAGCTTCTAGTTTCATTGATACGTTCTACTGTATCTCTGGTTTCTACCTCATTGATCTCAGCTCTAATCTTGATGATTTCCCTTCCTATGTGTGGAGTTGGTTTGATTTGTTGTTGATTCTCCTGTTCTTTAAGGTGTAGAGACAGCTGGTGTGTTCTGGATTTTTCAATTTTTTTGAGAGAGGCTTAGATGGCTATGTATTTCCCCCTTAGGACCGCCTTTGCTCTATCCCATAGGTTTTGGACCGAAGTGTCTTCATTCTCATTGGTTTCCATGAATTGTTTCAGTTCTTCTTTGATCTCCTGGTTGATCCAAGCATTCTTAAGCAAGGTGGTCTTTACTTTCGAGCTGTTTGAGTTCCTTCTGATCTTTTCCTTGTGACTGAGCTCCAGTTTCAAGGCATTGTGATCTGAGAATATGAAGGGAATAAACTCAGTCTTTTGGTATCGGTTGAGTCCTGATTTGTGACCCAGTATGTGGTCTATTTTTGAGAAGGTTCCATGTGCACTTGAGAAGAATGAGTATTTTGTAGTTTTAGGGTGGAATGTTCTATATATATCTCTGAAGTCCATCTGGTCCAATGTATCATTCAATGCTCTTGTTTCTTTATTGATTTTCTGCTTCAATGATCTGTCTATTTCTGAGAGAGGCATGTTAAGATCCCTTACTATTAATGTATTCATATCAATATGATTCTTTATCTTGATTAACAGTTTTCTTTTATTTTCAATTTATTTATTTTCATAAAAACAGTATACATTATTTTTTCACCACACCCAGTGCTCCATGCAATCCGTGCCCTCTATAATACCCACCACCTGGTACCCCAACCTCCCACACCCCCACCACTTCAAACCCCTCAGATTGTTTTTCAGAGTCCATAGTCTCTCATGATTCACCTCCCCTTCCAATTTCCCCCAACTCCCTTCTCCTCTCTAACACCCCTTGTCCTCCATGATATTTGTTATGCTCCCAAAATAAGTGAAACCATATGATAATTGACTCTCTCTGCTTGACTTATTTCACTCAGCATAATCAGTCCTGTCCATGTTGCTACAAAAGTTGGGTATTCATCCTTTCTGATTGAGGCATAATACTCCATAGTGTATATGGACCACATCTTCCTTGTCCATTCATCCGTTGAAGGGCATCTTGGTTTTTTCCATAGTTTGGCGACCGTGGCCATTGCTGCTATAAACATTGGGGTACAGATGGCCCTTCTTTTCACGATTAACAGTTTTCTTATGTCATTGGCTGCTCCCATATTGGGAGCATAGATATTTACAATTGTTAGATCATCTTGGTGGATAGTCCCTTTAAGAATGATGTAGTGTCCTTCTGTATCTCCGACTACGGTCTTTAGTCTAAAATCTAATTTATCTGATATGAGAATCACTACCGCAGCTTTCTTTTAAGGCCTATTGGCATGAAAGATACTTCTCAATCCCTTCACTTTCAGTCTGGGTGTATCTTTAGGTTCAACATGGGTCTCTTGTAGACAACATATGGATGCGTCCTGTTGTTTTATCCAATCTACCCCCCTGTGCCGTTTTATGGGCGCATTTAAGCCATTCACATTGAGAGTGATTATTGATAGATACGTTTTTATTGACATCGTGTTACCTTTGAAGTCTTTCTTTCTGTAGACTGTCTCTATATTTCTGTGCAATGCTATTCTTAGGATTTTTCCTCTTTTATAGAACCCCCCTTAATATTTCCTGCAGTGTTGGCTTGGTGGTTGCATAGTCTTTTAAGCCTTGCTGGTCTTGGAAACTCTTTGTCTCTCCATCCATTTTTAATGTCAGTCTTGCTGGATAAAGTATTCTTGGCTGCATGTTCTTCTCATTTAGTGCCCTGAATATATCTTTCCAGCCTTTTCTGGCTTGCCAGGTCTCTGTGGACAGGTCTGACGTTATTCTGATGGGCTTCCCTCTGTAAGTAAGGAGCCTCTTTGCCCTGGAAGGTTTCAAGAGATTATACCTACAATTATAATTCCTCAATTTTACTATCAGGTGTCGTGATGTTTTTTTTGGAATGTATAATCTTGGGTGGTGACCGTTCAGCCTCTAGTACATGAACGCTGGTTCCATTCA
>NW_026743704.1:0-3290 GCF_022355385.1 Mustela nigripes
CATTATTTTTTCACCACACCCAGTGCTCCATTCAATCCGTGCCCTCTATAATACCCACCACCTGGTACCCCAACCTCCCACTCCCCCCCGCCACTTCAAACCCCTCAGATTGTTTTTCAGAGTCCATAGTCTCTCATGATTCACCTCCCCTTCCAATTTACCCCAACTCCCTTATCCTCTCTAACTCCCCATGTTCCCCATGCTATTTGTTATGCTCCACAAATAAGTGAAACCATATGATAATTGACTCTTTCTGCTTGATTGATTTCACTCAGCATAATCTCTTCCAGTCCCATCCATGTTGTTACAAAAGTGGGGTATTCATCCTTTCTGATGGAGGCATAATACTCCATAGTGTATATGAACCACATTTTCCTTATCCATTCATCCATTGAAGGCTACCTTGGTTCTTTCCACAGTTTGGTGACCGTGGCCATTGCTGCTATAAACATTGGGGTACAGATGGCCCTTCTTTTCACTCCATCTGTATCTTTGGGGTCAATACCCAGTAGTGCAATTGCAGGGTCATAAGGAAGTTGTATTTTTAATTTCTTGAGGAATCTCCACACTGTTCTCCAAAGTGTCTGCACCAACTTGCATTCCCACCAACTGTAAGAGGGTTCCCCTTTCTCCACATCCTCTCCAACACACGTTGTTTCCTGTTTTGTTAATTTTGGCCATTCTAACTGGTGTAAGGTGATATCTCAGTGTGGTTTTAATTTGAATCTCCCTGAGTGCTAGTTATGATGAACATTTTTTCATGTGTCTGATAGCCATTTGTATGTCTTCATTAGAGAAGTCTCTGTTCATATCTTTTGCCCATTTTTTGATATGATTATCTGTTTTGTGTGTGTTGAGTTTGAGGAGTTCATTATAGATCCTGGATATCAACCTTTTGTCTGTACTGTCATTTGCAAATATCTTCTTCCCATTCCGTGGATTGCCTCTTTGTTTTTTTCGACTCTTTCCTTTGCTGTGCAGAAGCTTTTGATTTTGCACTTTTCTGGAATCCATTAACTTGTGCACCTGTGTCGTCTGGGGGAGGGGCCTGCTGTGATGCTGCTTCTCAGATGTCCTCACTGGGGCGGGAGTTCACTGCCCCTTGACAGTGTGCTAGGCTCAGTTTATGCTGGCTCTCCGTGTGCCTTTTTTCCCCTGAAGGCTTTCTGTGGCTCTTTAGAGGATCAAAATAAAAATGGCTGTGCCCCAATCTGCAGTCCAGAGCTGAAAAGTGCCCTCCCTTTAGTGAATCCTCTGGGATAAAAGGTCCTGACTTCTCCTCTCCATCTCCCCTTGTCCGAGGTGAACCCAGAGAGACTATGGACTCTGAAAAACAACCTGAGGGCTTTGAAGGGGCGGGGGGGGTGGGATGTTGGGGGAACCAGGTGGTGGGTATTGGAGAGGGCACGGATTGCATGGAGCACTGGGTGTGGTGCAAAAACAATGAATACTGTTATGCTGAAAAGAAATAAAATTAAAAAAAAAAAAAAAGAACACTGGATCAGGCTTCCTGCTCCATGGGGAGCCTCCTTCTCCCTCTCCCTCTCCCTGCTGCCAACCCCTAACCCCACTGGTGTTCAATATCTCTTAATCTGTCAAATAAATAAATAAAATCTTAAAAAAAAAAGGTCCTGACTTTTATGTGTGCCAAACTCAGCAGACTGCTGCGGTGCACGGCCACAGTGATCCTTCTGGAGAAAGTGGAGGTTCCCACGATACTGTCCTTTGTAGGGTACTGGAACTGAGAGCAGTCACCGTATGGAGTGCACAAGCTCTGCCCCTCCTGGGGGAAGGCAGAGGGCAGCTCTGTACTGTCCTTTACTGGGCTATCACCCTCAGATCTGTTGCCCAGTTGGGAGTGGACCCATTTTGCCCATCCCGGAGGATGGTGGAAGGTCCCCATGTTCTAGTCCTCTGCAGGGTGCTCAGGCTGAGAGCAGTCCCCCCAGTTGGCACAGCTCGGGGTTTGTGGTGAATCAAGCTGAGAGTTCCCCCCACCCCTGGGCTCACTCTCCATAATCAGTTTCCCTGCTCTGCTGCTTGGGAACTCTACTACCTAGGCACTATGTTATTTTGAGGCTCCTGGGATCTAGAGACCACACTGACCCACCTAGAAGTCTCTCTGTTTCATCCCAAGACCTCTTTCAGGCAGCCATATCTCTCACTGTAGGAGATTTCCAAGGGTTCATATTTTGCCCTCGGGGCTATAACACTTCTTGGTGGAGGACACATGGAGGCTCCCTCCCCCCTCCATTTGTCTTTGTTATCTCCCCTCAGATTCACGTCTCTGGACATCCCACCTTGAAAAAAGCACTCACTTCTCTACTTGTAGAGTTCCAGGTATGTTTTTTGCTTGGATCTCTGGTTGAATTCATGTTGTGCAGAATTGATAGTTACGTAGCTAAATTCAAGGGACCAGATGAGACGGGGCCCCCCACTCTCCCACCTTCTTGTCTCTTCCCTTCAATATTTCACGTTCTTAGTGCAAAATGCGTTTCCCACATTCCTGCTGTTCCACGACCTGGACGATGACGGACCACTCTGCACACAGTCTTCCATAGCACTCCTTACATATCGGGGTCACTCTCTGATGTCCATTCCTGTTGGACACTCACCTCCCACACCCCTGAGTTCCAGAGATAGTTGCTTCCAGAGCTGCCCTGATTTCAGGACTGTAAGGGGTGAATGGTCCCTGTCGCCGTGTCCTGTGCATCCACTCTCCAAACTTAACATCTGAACAGGAATGTGTCCATCAGGGATGGCTCCCATGGGAACCGCACAACCACACATGGGCAGACGCCAGTGGAGGGTGGGTCCACAGGACAGAACCATTCCACACACACACAGAGGGGATGTGGCTCAGGGTTGACCTCTGGGCTGGGGCAGAGACATGCCAGTGGCCACCCCACTGGGGCAGAGACATGCCAGTGGCCACCCCACACATGGTGGAGGGTCACACTGATTCCACAGTCACCCAGAAACTCGATACCCTTACTGCCTGCTAGAATGTGGCAACTCTTCTGGCCACACAGAAGCAGAAATCATATTTGACCACCCTCAACTGGACTCCAGGCTCTGCTGGTCACTCAGCTTTTGTCTCTGTTTCTGCTGTGGTCCCTCCCAATTCCCAAACTCTTCTTTCATATTTCCTACAAAATGTTATTGTAAACCATTTAGAAACATCACCAACAGCATTTCTCAGCTGTAGGGACGCATAGGGTCTCGAGGGTGTGTATCTCTGGTCTGCCCTGATTGAGGAGTCTGACACATGGGCTTCTTGTGTCTCATCC
>NW_026743705.1:0-3290 GCF_022355385.1 Mustela nigripes
AAGTTTGGCAATTCCGGACCATCATTGCAGCTCTCTGCCTGCCCTCTAGAAACAAAATATTGCCTAATGAGCTGCCCGGGCACATTATGAGAATAAACCTACATGGCACTCGAATGTACCCAAATTATATAGTCTTACCTGGGCAGTAATGCACTGTCACACAATCTGAGAAAGAACCTCCAGAGCAACACCCAGACAGCTGACCGCACACTGAGCACATCAGAACCGCCATGGCCTTAGGTCATCATCTCTTCCCTACCTCAGTTTTCAGGCTTCAGAACCTAGACCTTATCTCCAATCACTGCCCATGGGTGAGTTTGATGCAGAAATCAGAACTCCTCGTTATCCACAGCAAGAAACCTTGTGTTTGCCATGTTGTCCAAGGTTCAGTGTAGGAGAAACCAGCATTCACCCTGAGGTCCCGCCCATTCTTGAGTGCGACAAGGACATAAACACGCATTGTGACACTCAGCGTGAGTCCTGTCCTCTAGTAAGTCCTCTCAGTGGCTGGACCATTAGATGCCATAATGGCTTGTCATGTCCCTAGGCCCCAAATTTAAACCAGATTTCTGGATGTCCCATCGCCCCTCCCCAGGGCTCTACTCTGGAATCCCTCATTTGGTGGGACAACTGAGTTTGAAAAACAATACAAAACAAAACAACAACAACAAAAAAAACGGACTTCTTCCATCCCACAGAATCACCCCAAACTCTTTGGACGTTCCAAACCCCCAGAGAGTAAGACTCGCCCATTTCCCATGAAGTCTCCCGGATATTTCATGATCATGAATGGAACGATATCCAGAGATAAAATCTTGAGCAAGAGCCTACACTCGCCCATTTTTCATATCCCGAAGAGTTCTCCTCATGGTCTGTAGATCAGTCCTGCCATACCTATGACCCGAAACATAAGCCGAGTTTGTGTTTTCAGAAAACTTCCCAAGCAGCCCTGTCCTACACACCCTACAGGCTCAGGCCGCAGGAGCCAAAGTTGACGACTGTGCTTGACCTCTCCAAGGGAATTGTATGTGCCCATTCCAATGGCCACAACCCTACTAATGGGATAAACCTCCAAAGTCCCTGAGGCCATCCGAATATTTGTGGCTTCCCAGGACAAACAGGGGAAATCTGGGCCCATCTGAGCACCTACTGTCACTCAGACCCGAAGACTGATGTCCGCAGAGGTAAACAGGTACGAAGAGGCCCCTAGGCACCTATCGGATCCATTGATTTGGTTTCCAGGCATCTCTCCTCAGAGGCCTGGATTTCAATAACACCATATGGCTGTCTCTTGACTCACCCATCAGAACAAATCTCATCTACACATGGAAAACTTGCACGATGGAGCTGTGTGAAAGCCTCTCTTTAGGAGAACCCATCAGGGCCACAGTGCCACCGCCTCATTCCAAGGTCTCCATTGACACAAAATCATATTAGGACACATCCACGGGAGAGTCCATTTCAACTCAGCCTCCTCGGTTGCTCCCACAGATACAGCAGATCTAACCTGCCTTGTTGCTTGGGGACAATTGGAATGCGAGTTGGGCTACCCATACATCCATCCTTAGAACCCTTCTCGGAATCGTTGTCCTGGAGCCAACCAACAGGTCTCAATTGTCCTGCAGAAGAATCTTTGCAGTTGGAAGCTTCTCACAACTCCCATCGTGGGAAAACCCCCATGGCCTCGTGATCGACCCCCCTTTCAAGAAGGGGCCATCAGGGACAGAATATCCAACCTGAGCGATCGTCTGATCCTCGCCCTGACTTCATATGCACGAGATCTCGATTCAGGTCTGTAGATTGTGCCTGCCATATCCTCACCCAGAAACCGAGGCCTAACTTGGGATCTCACTCTTCCGTCCTCAGACTACTGGCCCACAAGCCCTCCAGTTTGGCAATCCAGAACTACAATGCAGCACTCTGCCTGCCCTCCAGAAGAAAAACATTGCCCTCTGGGGCTACCCAGAACACAAATGAAGAGAAACATGCACGCCATTCGGCTGTACCCCAAATATATAGGCTGACCTGGGCACTAATACCCTTTCTGACACAGCCTGAGCCTGGACCTCCTGGCCCCACCCAGACAGCTGGCCGCACAGTGAGCACATCAGACCTGCCATGGCCTTAGGTCGTCATCTCTTCTCAACCTCGGTTTTCAAGCTTCAGAACCTAGACCTTATCTCCAGTCAAGGCCCGGGTTTGAAAATGATGCAGAAATCAGAACTCTTTCCCCATGGCAAGACAACTTGTGGTTGGCATTTTGTCCAAGATTCAGTGTAGTTGAAACCAGTGTGGGCCATGAGGCCCCGCCCATGCTTGCGGGCCACATGGTCACAAACACACATTGTGACCCTCAGCCTAGGCCCAGTCCTCAGGTAAGGCCTCTCAATGGCTGGATGGAGAGACAGCATATTGAGCTTGCCATCCCCCTAGGCCTCAATTCTTAACCATATCGCATTGTCTCTTCCCCAGGGCTCTGCTTTGGAATTCCTCTTTTGGTGGGACACCAGAGGTAACAAACCTGAATGGAGTCCTCCCGTCCCACAGATTGACGAAAAACAATTGGGATCGGGCCAAGTGCACAGATAGCAAGATTTGTCCATGGCCCATGAGGCCTCGCCAACATTCCACGGCCATCGCTGATACAAAATCCAGAGACAAAAGCCTGAGCACGCACCTCAGACTCGCTCATTCTTCATATCCTGAAGTGTTCTTCAGATAAGAAAGTAAACGGCACTCGAATGCACCCAAAATATATAGTCTAACCTGGGCACTAATGCACGGTCTGACAACCTGAGCCCGGACCTCGTGAACAACACCCAGACAGCTGACTGCACACTGAGCACATCAGACCTGCCATGGCCTTAGTTCATCATCTCTTCCCTACCTCAGTTTTCAGGCATCAGAACCTAAACCTTATGTCCAATCACTGCCCAGCGGTGACTGTGATGAAGAAATCAGAACTCTTCCTTATCAATGGCAAGAAACCTTCTGGTGGGCATGTTGTCCAACATTCAGTGTAGTAGAAACCACCATTCACCCTGAGGCCCCTCCCATTCTTGAGTGCGACGAGGGCATAAACACGCATTGTGACCCTCAGCGTGAGTCCTGTCCTCTAGTACGTCCTCTCAGGGCTGGATTTAGATGTCATAATGGGATTGACATGTCCCTAGGCCCCAATTTTTAACCAGATTTCTGGTTGTCCAGTCGCCACTCCCCAGGGCTCTACTCTGGAATCCCTCATTTGGTGGGACACCTGAGGTTAAAAAACAAAACAAAACAAATCAACA
>NW_026743706.1:0-3289 GCF_022355385.1 Mustela nigripes
TGGAAGTGCAGTCTGGCTTCTTCTAACCCATCTTAGGAGGCCCTAAAGGCCGACCTCAAAGAGTCATCCAAGTGTTAGTGTTGAACTTAGATGTGTATCAGCCCCTGAAGTTGGAGATGAAATCTAGCTAAGCAGTTCATGAAGAACGCTCTGGATTATTCTTCTGACATGTGGGCTCTTCTGCCATGTTTTTTGTTTTATTTCTTCTCAAATATTATTAGCAGGAAGATATGATAGATTTGTCCCAGTAAAGTATATTTAAAATGTAGAAAATTTAAAAAAATAAAATGTAGAAAATAAATTTTGAATTTTATAATTTTTAGACCTCTCCAGTATGATTTTGTAAGTCAAGAAATGAAATTTGCTGAGCAGTTTGGATATAATTTCCTAGACTGACATGATATATCAAACTTGGAGGAGATGCTTGATAAAATATTAAAGTAGATTGGAACAGAAAATATGGAAGCATATTTCTCATGCCCTTTTCACGTACACTGGAGTGATATTATTCACATTTTTGTATTCATTGAATCTCCTGAAGTTTTACATGGAAGAGAAAAGCGAGTATTTATAAAAGGTGTAGATGAAAAGAAAGTTATTTCCCCATCCCTTTTGCTGTAAAACATCCCTGTTAGAAAACTAGACTGATATTTTTGTTAATTTGATGACAAGCAAGAACATAATATTTTAAAGATAAGGAAGTTCACATATTGGGCTAGAAGTTAAATTCATTTTATTTAACTTCTAAATCCTACATATTAAAATTTATATCAAGAACCACTTATTACCTATTTACATTAAAAATAAATTATTTTGTTTAAGTATAACATCATTCAGAAAACAACACAAATCATATATATATTACATATATATATATTATATATATGTGGCTCAGCGGATTTTCCTAAAGTGATCTCACATGACCACTACCCAGATTGAAAACCAGAACATGACCAGCAAATCATCCCTGGCACCTTTTCCAGGTAATACCTCTCCATCCTCCTCAGGTTAACCACTATCCTGATTTTAAATATCATATATGAGTTTAGACTCTTTTTGAACTAAATATAATCGTGCATTACATACTCTTTCATGCCTTTTTTTACCTTCAATTTGTATTAGATTCAGCTGTGTAAGTCTTCTGACAGTGGTTTTGTTTTTTTCTTCAGCTGCATAGTAATTCGTTGAATATCTTGTATTACACAATTTATCTCTTACTGTTGATAGATATTTGGATTGTGTCCAGTTCTCAGCTATTAGAAATAATGCTATTAAAGCTTCTGTACATGTCTTTTGACGTGAGTACACACACAGTTCTGTGAGCTGTATGGGTATAATAACTGGTTCACATCCTATTCTTATGTTTAGCCTACCAGGGACTGCCAAGTTATTGGAAATCTTTAGGCCTTTAATGAATAAAATTCTCTTATATTTGGATTTAAATCTGTCCTTTTACAGGTTTCCCCTGTATTCCTTAATGCTCTGTGTTCTTTTCCTTACCTCTTAGTATAGGGTTTGAGTTCTTGGTGTTAATTACTGTATTGTTCCCTTAATTAACTTTTCTAAATAAAAGCTGTTTTGGGGCGCCTGGGTGGCTCAGTGGGTTAAGCCGCTGCCTTTGGCTCAGGTCATGATCTCAGGGTCCTGAGATCGAGCCTTGCATCGGGCTCTCTGCTTCCCCCGCTTTCTCTGCCTGCCTCTCTGCCTACTTGTGATCTTTCTCTCTGTCAAATAAATAAATAAAATCTTTAAAAAAAAGTAAAATAAAAAATAAAAGCTGTTTTACTCATCTGTAGTGATTACCCAGGAGAATATAACATGAATTCTTGGTTTAATAGATATAACTTAGTACTTTTACCACTTCTTGTCCAATATACCCTTCTGTCTTCTTTTAACACACTATCTTTTGCTGTTGTTGCATGCAGTTATTGACGTGAATTATAATAATTCTTCATTTTAAACTGCCCACAGCAGTATCACCATCACCATCATCATGGTTTTAGATAAGGATGTGTTTTGTGTTCCTGTTGATTACTTACTGCAAATTTTAAATTTTATCTGAAATTGATTTCTTGCTGCCTAAAAATTGTCTTTAATTATTTCTAGTATTAATCTGTTAGTGACATATCCTAAATTTTTTTTTTTTTTACTTAAAAACATCTTTGTTTCACCATCTGATTTGGATGAATACTATTGAATTCTCAGTTGATTCTCTTTCAGCATTTTAAAAAATGTCATTTAGGGGTGCCTGGGTGGCTCAGTGGGTTAAGCATCTGCCTTCGGCTCAGGTCATGATCTCAGGGTCCTTGGTTCGAGCCCCGCATCAGGCTCTCTGCTCAGCAGGGAGCCTGCTTCCCCCTCTCTCTCTCTGCCTCTCTGCATATTTGTGGTCTCTGTCAAATAAATAAATAAAATCTTTTTTAAAAAAGTCATTTAATTGACTTCTGGCTTCCATTGTTTCTGTTGAAAAGAACTATCATTCATGTTGTCCCTTCTTTGACAGCAGGATTAAGTTTTTTCTGCTTGTTTTTAAGATTCTCTCTTGGTATTTGATTTTCAAAGGTTTTACTGTGTTTTGCCTTGGTGTCCTTTTGTTTACATTTATCCTGCTTTGTTTCTAAAGCATTTGCATCTTTAGCTTACATTTTTAAATTATTTTAAATAATATCTAATCAGTATTTCTCCCCCTATCCCCAGGTCTTCAGTTAAATGTTTTTATTATCCTGTGTTTCTTAGCTATATTACATATTTTCCCTTCTTTAATGCTGTCCATGAATCAATCTGAATATTTAAAAAATATATATTTTTTAAATTTATTTGACGGAGAGAGAGAGAGAGACATCACAAGTAGGCAGAGAGGCAGGCAGAGGGGGAGAGGGAACTAGGCTCCCCGCTGAGCAGAAAGCCTGATGCAGGACTCCATCCCAGGACCCTAAGATCATGACCCAAGCTGAAGGCAGAGGCTTAACCCACTGAGCCACTCAGGTGCCCCTAATCTGAATATTTTTTATTTACCTCTCTTCCCTGTCACTTCCTCTTTTCTACTCTGCCTTAATCTCCTATTAAGCACATGTTAATTTTAGATATAATATACATTAGTTTTTTTAATATCCATGTAATATTTTAAAATAGACTCAGTTCTTGGGTTAAATTTTACTCTTCATCTTTTAAGAATTTATCAATCACAGTTACTTTTACATCTTTGTGTAAGAAACCTGGGTCACCTTTGAATCTTTTTCTTTTTTTTTCCCCTTGGTTTTCAGTCATTTGCTTTTTTAACTTGATATAG
>NW_026743707.1:0-3288 GCF_022355385.1 Mustela nigripes
GGGCTCCATCCCAGGACCCTGGGATCATGACCTGAGCTGAAGGCAGAGACTTTAACCCACTGAGCCACCCAAGCGCCCCTGGCGCAAGAAAAACCAAGCCCCTAGTGAGCCGCGGCCCCCTGACGGTGGAGGACGTTCTTCGAGATACCATTTAAAAGGTAGATCCTTACCACGTGAACCCAGTACTTGATAAAACCTGAGTGCTTTCTCCACCGAGAAACTGCAAGAAAGCAGCCCTCAGCAGTGACATTTGCAAGGCGGTCATGCACGTCGGTCGTCAAGGAACAGCACCGGAGGGTTTTGCTGGAAACAGAGAGAGTGCCGGGCTCCTGCCGCAGCGGGAGAGCACAGTCACAGGGCGGGTTGAAGACCGCTGCCTTCCAGGTGGTTCCATCTCCCGGGAAGCTGATGGGAACTTGCTGAGGAATGTGTCACTAACAGGTGGCTGAGATGAAACGCGGTCCCTCTGTTGATTCCACTAACTCAACCCCGCAGCCCAGGCGAGACGTGACTCAGGTTCTTCATGGCGGGTCAGAGGGGTGCTGGCGATCTGCGCCCTTCTTCTTGGTCTTTGGGTGTTGGGTCTATGGCTCTGTCTATGCAGACATGTCAGTGAGAGAGACAGTGGTAAAGTAACAGGGCTGGGATTTTCAGCCACTTGAGCTTTTAAAGGGAGTGTAGATGGTATTGAAATGTCCACAGATGGGAGCCTCATGTTGGCCCTGATGCCCCAAATCCATCGACAGCCACCCTGCCGCCTCTGTCGGGAAGGGCAGGCAGGTGACCGGTTTCTGTCCCCAGTCAGAGTTTACAATTCTCATCTGGAAAGAAATGGAGTTGCTCCACTCTCCAGCTGTAACCCGGGAGGAGCGGGGCGTGGGGAGGCTTCACGGGGACCCCCCTGCTCTCTAACTCAGGGTCAAGTTTTTATTCTTATTCAGGGAGAGTGTGAGGGACAGGCCGCAGGACAAAGGACAAAAATGCAGATAAGGCAGACAAATTCCCTTGTCACCTGAGCCATCAAGAGTGGCGCACACAGCCGGCTGGCGTGGAGGCCAACCTTTCAAGGCTGCGTACCCGCTCTGCAATTTAAGAGGGACCCGCTTTCCCCCGCCACGCGCGATTTTTGCACATTTTATTTAGAGAGCGTTGGGGGATGGGTGAGGGGAGGTGTGGGTCGGGGCCGCAATTTTAGCCTCTGGGCCAGCATGAAAAAAAAATATAAATCAAGTCTCAGAACAATGAAGTCCTCCGAGTTCTCCCGATCACCCCCTGGCCCAGGTGCCGGGGACGGCGGGCGGAGCGCGGTCCCACCACACCGCGGCTGCTCACCGTTCCGTTATTCTCCACTTCCTTCCGCGGAGGCCTTAGGAAGGTCTAGAAGTGACACCAGAGCCGCTGGATAAATTAGAAAGGCGAGAGAGGGAAGACAAAGCGGGAGGCGGGGGGTCTGGGCCTCTGGGTGTCTGGGCGGGACCTCCCCATGCCGGGCGGTGTAGCCCGGAGTCTCCCAGACCCGACAGAGGAGACGGGAGGGTTCTGCAGCTGGCAGCTCAGCCTGCCCCCAACCCCGGGGCTGCCTCCTCGTTGTGCGGGCCACGGCCATGACTCCTACCACCTGCTTCTTGCGCTGCTGCTTCTAGGCACCTTCCTTCCGGCGGGGGCGGGCGGCATCCACTCTGGGGAGGACAGGGCTGGGCCTCAACTGCCCCTGCATCCCCCGCGCTTAGGTGTTCGGTTCGTGTTTGATAAATGCGGGAGCCCGGGGAGCTGAGCAAATCCACTTCTCATCGGCGGGCCAAGGGTCAGGCTGGGAAGAAGAGAGCCCGCTGCTCCCCACCCCCTCCCCGGCACCACAGGCCCAGGGCTCGGCTCTGGTCACCCACCCCCTTGTCAGAGGCCCGTGGGGACCATGTCAGCACGTCGGTTCTCTTGCCAACACCGCAGACCTCTGCGGACTCCTTTTTCCCGGAGTTTGAACCCCGGCTCTGTATGCACTTGCACTGTGACCATCCCAGGACACTAAACCATTCTATGTCTCCATTCGCCCGTCTGTAAAATGGGGATAAGAAGGCTCTGGGGACATCCTCGCAAACAGGCCTGGGAGGGCGCCGGCCTGCAGGGGAGCATGCGCTCGGGGTTGATTCACCTTATTATTATTATTTTTTTAAGATTTTATTTATTGGGGCACCTGGGTGGCTCAGTGGGTTAAAGCCTCTGCCTTCGGCTCAGGTCATGGTCCCAGCATCCTGGGATTGAGCCCCGCATCGGGCTCTCTGCTCAGCAGGGAGCCTGCTTCCCTTCCTCTCTCTCTGCCTGCTTCTCTGCCTACTTGTAATGTCTGTCTGTTAAATAAATAAATAAAATCTTTAAAAAAAAAAAAAGATTTTATTTATTTATTTGACAGACAGAGAGCACAGGGCACACAGCCTGGAAGCCGTACTTTTTTGCAGGTTTGTGGCACCTGCCCTGAGTCTGCACAGCGCTTCTGCTCATCCTCGTGGATACATGGAAAGCATAAACGTCACCTCATTTCTCCAGCAGCTCCTACCCTCGCGGACCCCGCAAGCTCAGTGCCCAGCCCCGCGGTGGGGATCGCGGGCTGGACGGACAGGGACAAAGAAGCAGCAGTGGCCTGAGAGTCTAAGGGAAGAGCCAAAGGGAAGCAGGAACAGGGCAGTGTGTGGGGAGGCACCGAGGGTCCCCGGTTTTCCATCAGGGCCATAGGGTGGGTCTGAAGAAGCAGGTTGGGAGTGTGTGGGGGAGAGAAAGAGGTTTCAGTGGTGAGGTGAGGTTTCCCAGGGACAGCCGGCGGCGGGGGGGGGGGGTGGTTTCCAGCGGCATAGGTGGTTGGAAGGGAATAGTTGAAGGAAAGTTTCCAGAAGGGAAGCTTGGGGCAGGGGCTGACATGCCAGGGTATAGAGAGTGGGAGGCTGACCGAGCCCGTGTCCGCACCATCCACTGTGAAGGGCAGACGAAGCAGGTAGGGACAGGTCCACCAGGGACCAGTGTCTGCCTTGTCAGATGGGATTTGCCCCCCAGTAGAAAAGCCACAACAGGAAGTTTCCAAAGGAAGCTGAGCACTCGACCCTGTGATGAGAGCCTGAAGGAGGGGTGGGGGCAGCCATCTGGAGGAAGAGGCAAGTTTCACTCATCTGTGCATGGACTGCATACTTCCTGAGCACCCATCGTGTTCCAGGGGAGGTCCACAGCACTTGCAGTGACCACAGAGTGCACTCAATCAAGGAATTGATTGCTTCTTCTGGTGAAGTTGTCTAAGTTAATGAA
>NW_026743708.1:0-3288 GCF_022355385.1 Mustela nigripes
TTGGCTATTGTGGACATTGCTGCTATAAACATTTGGGTGCACGTGCCTCTTCAGATCACTACATTTGTATCTTTGGGGTAAATACCCAGTAGTGCGATTGCTGGGTCATAGGGTAGCTCCATTTTCAACTTTTTGAGGGACCTCCATACTGTTTTGGAAGGGAAGTAAATATTACAGTATACTACAAGTATAAGATCCTCTCTTTATAAGTGAGGGAAAATGATAATCCAAGAGATCCAAATGGTCTAAGCATAATTACATAATTACTTTGGAAGAAATACATAAACAGAGATTATCCAATGAGGTTTTTGGTGATCTATACATTATTTGTATGTATGTATGTATGTATATATGTACATATGTATGTACTTATTGATTGATTGATTGATTATAAACTCTACACCAAATGTGGAGCTTAAGCTCACGACCCCAACCTTGAATTTAGGAGTTGCATGCTCCACTGACTGAGCCAGCCAGGCGCCCCATCTATACATCTTAAAAAGCTTTAAAAAATTTCAAAATGGGGGCACCTGGGTGGCTCAGTCGGTTAAGCCTCTGCCTTCAGGTCGTGATCCCAGGGTCCTGGGATCAAGCCCTGCATCAGGCTCTCTGCTCAGCAGGGAGCTTGCTTCCCCACACCCTGCCTGCCTCTCTGCCTACTTGTGATCTCTCTGTCAAATATATAAATAAAATCTTAAAAAAACCCTTCAAAATGTTACTGTTAATGACTAGAGAAAAGCTAAAATGGTATGGAGTGTCCATTCTGGAATTACAGTTATTCATAAACAGAGTACCACACTGAGGTTCCACACTGGAAGTGGAGTCTGCTTGAGATTATCTCTCTCCCTCTCCCTCTATTCCTTCCCCTACATGCACTCTCATTCTCTCAAATAAGTAAATAAATCTTAAAAAAAGAATCATAATAAAACAGTAACAACAATGATAAGGATGATAAGGTTAATAACAATATGCATAGAACATTTATGAATGCCACATACTATTCTAACTGCTGCAAGATATTAATTCATTGAATTCTTACAGTCCTATGAGTTAGCTATTATCATTATCCCCATCTTGTAGATAAGGGAACTGAGGCACAGGGAATTTATTTATTTAAAATATTTTATTCATTTATTTGAAAGAGAGAGCCCATGCATGCACAGGAGCAAGGGGGAAGAGCAGAGGGAGGGGGACAAGGAGACTCACACTGAGTATGGAGCCCAGTGCAGGACTTGATCTCACAACCACAAGTTCATGACCTGAGTCAAAATCAAGAGTTAGATGCTCAAATGACTGAGCCACCCAGTTGCTCTGAGGCACAGCACATTCAAACAACTGGCTTAAGATCACACATCTAGTAGGTGTCAGAGCCATGATTACTCTAGGGCAATGTAGCTCTAGGGCCCACTCCTTCCCATAATGCTGTATTCCTTCTGTTTCTTCTTGCCACAGACAATAACAATTTACTTCCTCTAAGTAACAAAAGCAATCTTCTAGTGCTTTCTGTGAACTTCCCTTTTAATCATTTCAAAGGGAGTCCAAAAAATTAGGTTATTGTCCAACATTTGAGGAGGTTAACAGTGCCTGGGTAGAAAGATGGTTACCTAGCTGTTCACTTGAAACAAAGCTGTGTGGTGGGTTCTGAGAGATAGCAAAGTTGCAGTCTTCTAGAAGCTCACAGAAGAGGCAGAATGAAGATAATGAGTTCCTTGAGGAGGGTAGGCATAACATACTTTAGCCAGGATGGCTGAATCACACAAAGGAATAAAGCCTTACCAGAAGCCAAAAAATGTCAGTGACAACCCTGCTGATGTTCCTAATTCTAGGTTGTTTGGTGGGTCTTGAAACCTTAAATAGCTCTGCAAAGGGATGTGGTAAGTTCATATGACCCCTCTCTGCTGGAACAGCTTTGTCCTGTCCAAATGAATCTTAGTCACTACTCTGGCTATTTTAGGCCTGAGTCTGATTCTGTGGAGAACTATGGCATTGGTTTCTTGTGATAGAGCAAACCTGAGCCCCATGGTAAAAGGCCTGTACTAAAAGCCCCAGACAAGGCAATGTCATAAGGGCCAAAGCAGTTTTAGAGTTAAAAAGACTAGGGAAGAGTTGAGGGAAAAAAAAAGATAATTAATGGTTTCTTAGGGGAGGAAATGAACATCAAAAGTAGCTGGCCAAATTTCACTTTGTATAAGATTATTTTTCTCTCTTGTAGGCTACATTAGTTTAGGTGTATATCAAAGATGCGGGGTTTGCCTGGGTGGCTCAGCCTCTTAAGCATCTGCCTTTGGCTCAGGTCATGATTTCAGAGTCCTGGGATGGAGTCCCTGCCTTGGGCTCCTCGCTCAGCAGGGAGCCTGCTTCTCCTTTTCCCTCTGCCTGATGCTCTGCCTACTTATGCTCTCTATCTCTCTGTCAAATAAATAAATAAAATCTTTAAAACAAAAGAAAACAAAACAAAGACAGGGAAACTTCTTTGGGCACCATCTTGATATTGGCATGTCATTAATAATCATTTTTGCCAAGGACTTTTAAAGCAAATAGAGAAGAGCCAGTTTGAATCCCTGACTGCAAAAACAATTAGGGCAGAGGCTTAACTGAGAATCATTATCACCAACAATGACATGTTGCAATTTCCCTTGCTGTAGAATAGCACAGTCCAAAAGGACTTTTTACAATGATGGAGATGTCCTATATCTGTGTGGTCTGATTTGGCACCCACATTTGATTACTGAGCACTTGAAATGTGCTAGTGTGACCAGGGAACTGATCTTTCAGTTTTAATTTTCATTGATTTAAATTTAAATAGCTACATGTGGCCCCCAGCTATCACAATGGACAGTTCAGATCTATAGAATAATATTGTGGCCTAGGTTACCCCAAATTCATATAAATGTTCTTCTGAATCTAGAGTTGTATACAATTATTCATATATTTCAGGGGTTGAATAGTGAATGTTATTGCAATTTATGACCTATCCGAAAACACAAAGTTTTATAATTGGCAGGAGTCACTGGCTCAGGAAGACTACTAACCAATCAACCACTTAGAGGAGTTAAAAATTATGTTTTTAGGGGGGGAGGAGTCAAGATGGCGGAGAAGTAGCAGGCTGAGACTACTTCAGCTAGCCGGAGATCAGCTAGATAGCTTATCTAAAGATTGCAAACACCTGAAAATCCATCGGCACATCGAAAAGAAGAAGAACAGCAATTCTGGAAACAGAAATAGAACCACTTTCTGAAAGGTAGGACCGGCGGAGAAGTGAATCCAAAGCGACGGGAAGATAGACCC
>NW_026743709.1:0-3287 GCF_022355385.1 Mustela nigripes
TATGTTCATCATCACTAGCCCTCAGGGAGATTCAAATTAAAACCACAATAAGATATCACGTTACACCGGGATGCCTGGGTGGCTCAGTTGGTTAAGCAGCTGCCTTAGGCTCAGGTCATGATCCCAGCGTCCTGGAATCGAGTCCCACATCAGGCTCCTTGCTCAGCAGGGAGCCTTCTTCTCCCTCAGCCTCTGCCTGCCATTCTGTCTGTCTGTGCTCGCTCTCTCTCCCTCTCTCTCTGATAAATAAATAAAATCTTAAAAAAAAAAAAAAAGATATCACCTTACACCATTTAGAATGGCCAAAATTAACAAGACAGGAAACAACATGTGTTGGAGGGGATGTGGAGAAAGGGGAACCCTCTTACACTGTTGGTGGGAACGCAAGCTGGTGCAGCCTCTTTGGAGAACAGTGTGTAGATTCCTCAGGAAATTAAAAATAGAGCTTCCCTATGACCCTGCCATTGCACTACTGGGTATTTACCCCAAAGATACAGATGTAGTGAAAGGAACGGCCATCTGTACCCCAATATTAATGGCAGCAATGGCCATGGTCGCCAAACTGTGGAAAGAACCACGATGGCCTTCAACGGACAAATGGATAAGGAAGATGTGGTCCATATATACTATGGAGTATTATGTCTCCATCAGAAAGGATGAATACCCAACTTTTGTAGCATCATGGACGGGACTTGAAGAGATTATGCTGAGTGAAATAAGTCAAGCAGAGAGAGTCAATTATCATGTGGTTTAACTTATTGTGGAGTATAACAAATAGGAAATCAATTTCTTAAGGCTCTTCAGGATCTCTCAAAGGGGAGGACATTGATTTTTAAAGATGCAAGTGTTAAGCCCCACTGTTTGCTAAGAACTCAGAAAATTAGGTCCCTTTCAATTTCAAAGCCAAATGTTATGGGGATCTTTTTTCCCAGTTCAGGGTATCTAGTGTGATAGCCTATTTCTCACCTTTCTCCATGCCCTTGGCTCCCTCCTGACTAAAGATGGACTTGGCCTATTGGGTTTCCCACCATGTCACTGCCCTTCATATCCTCTCTAATGGGTCTTCTTCCATACTTTTAGTTGTGGAGCTTGCTCTGCTAGTATTTACATCATTTTCTGGGCTATTTATACTGATGTGAATGTTATCTAGTTGTATCTGTGGGACAAGGGAAAGTTAGGGTCCTCCTACCTCACAATCTTCCCAACCTCTCTGACTTTTCTCTACTATTATACTATCTTTATCCAGTGATGTTTTCATAAATGTCAGGGTTTCTTTCTAATTCATTGGTAAGTAATATTTAATTACATTTTCTTTATGCATTAATAGACATTTAGGTTGTTTCCATATCTTGGCTACTGTGAGAAATGTTGCAATAAACATGGGCATGCTTATACCTCATTGATGTCCTGTTTTTATTTCTTTCAGATTTATATCCATTAGTGGAATTAAAGTCATTCTACCAGTTAAGAGATAAAACCTTGTGATTTTGATTGACATTTTTATTTTCTAAATTTTATTCCTTTAATAGGGACTGGAAATATCCAATAGTGTTTTATGTGACTTTTCAAGAGATCTGTTTAAAGAGAAGCTATGAAACAGATGGATATCCTCCTGAAAAAACCTAGGAGCCCAGCTTCTGAGAGATATATGTGAAGCTGAAAGCAGTTTCTTTTTCTTTTTTTTTTAATGTTCTGTTAGTAACCATATAGTACCTAGTTCATTTTTTTTTTACATTTTTATAATTTCTTTTCAGCGTAACAGAATTCATTGTTTTTGCACCATATCCAGTGCTCCATGGAATATGTGCCCTCCTGATTATCTACCACTGGCTCACCCAACCTCCCCCCCACCCCTTCAAAACCCTCAGGTTGTTTTTCAGAGTCCATAGTCTCTCATGGTTCACGTCTCCTTCCAATTTCCCTCAAATCCCTTCTCCTCTCCATCTCCCTATGTCCTCCATGTTATTTGTTATGCTCCACAAATAAGTGAAACATATGATAATTGACTCTCTCCACTTGACTTATTTCATGCAGCAGAACATCATAATATCTATCCATGAAAGACCCACAGCAAATATCATCCTCAATGGGAAAAAGCTTGCAGCCTTCCCATTGAGATCAGGAACACGACAAGGATGCCCACTCTCACCACTCTTGTGAGAAAACCTAGCAACAGCAATGGACAAAATAAAAGAAATAAAAGGTATCCAAATTGGCAATGAAGAAGTCAAACTCCCTCTCTTCACAGATGACATGGTTCTTTATATGGAAAAACCAAAAGACTCCACCCCCAAACTACTAGAACTCATACAGCAATTCAGCAACGTGGCAGGATACAAAGTCAATGTACAGAAATCAGTGGCTTTCTTATACATTAACAATGAAAATACAGAAAGGGAAATTAGAGAATTGATTCCATTTACTATAGCACCAAGAACTATAAGATACCTGGGAATAAACCTAACCAAAGAGGTAAAGGATCTGTACTCGAGGAACTACAGAACACTCATGAAAGTTATTGAAGAAGACACAAAAAGATGGAAGACCATTCCATGCTCTTGGATCAGAAGAATAAACATTGTTAAAATGTCTATACTTCCTAGAGAAATCTATACTTTCAATGTCATTCCAATCAAAATTCCACCGGTATTTTTCAAAAAGCTGGAGCAAATAATCCTAAAATTTGTATGGAATCAGAAGATACCCTGAATTGCTAAGGAAATGTTGAAAAACAAAAGAACTGGGGGCATCACGCTACCTGATTTCAAGCTTTACTACAAAGCTGTGATCACCAAGACAGCATGGTACTGGCATAAAAACAGACACATAGACCAGTGGAACAGAGTAGAGCCCAGATATGGACCCTCAACTCTATGGCCACATAATCTTCGACAAAACAGGAAAAAAAAACATACAGTGGAAAAAAGACAGTATCTTCAATAAATGATGCTGGGAAAACTGGACAGCTATATGTAGAAAAATGAAACTCAACCATTATCTTACACCATACGCAAAGTTTAACTTGAAATGGATAAAAGACCTATACGTGAGACAGGAATCCATCAGAATCCTAGAGGAGCACATAAGCAGTATCCTCTTCAATATCAGCCACAGCAACTTCTCTCAAGATATGTCCCCAAAAGCAAAGGAAACAAAAGCGAAAATAAACTTTTGGGACTTCATCAAAATCAAAAGCTTCTGCACAGCAAAGGAAATAGTCAACAAAACAAAGAGGCAACTCACAGAATAGGAGAAGATATTTGCAAATGACAGTATAGACACAAAGT
>NW_026743710.1:0-3287 GCF_022355385.1 Mustela nigripes
ATCCCAGGACCCTGGGATCATGACCTGAGCTGAAAGCAGCGGCTTTAGCCCACTGAGCCACCCAGGCGCCCCTACTATGTTGATTTCTTATGTAAGAACACATACCAGGGGGCAACTGGGTGGCTCAGTGGGTTAAGCCTCTGCCTTTGGCTCAGGTCATGATCCCAGGATCCTGGGATTGAGCCCCGCATCGGGCTCTCTGCTCTGCGGGGAGCCTGCTTCCTCCTCTCTCTCTGCCTGCCTCTCTGCCTACTTGTGATCTCTGTCAGATAAATAAAGAAAAACTCTAAAAAAAAAAAAAAGAACACATCCCTCACCTGAACAATCTGCTAGTAGTCCCAACACAACTCTCTTTTGGCCTTATCTTTGATCCCTCCTCATGTCATTATCACACATCTTTCCTTTGTACATATGTATGCACATAATATGCTCATGATTCTAGAATGTGTCTAAGTTGATTTTTACTCCTCAGATTATTTATAATGTTAACAATTTGTACCATATACTTTAGAATGATCAGCCCAGGTCTGTTCATTGCATTTTCTGGAAATGCATCATATATTTGGGACAAATATGTTCTATAGCACTTACTACAGTATTCTATTTGTAGGAATAATTTAATAAAATTAAAATGACTTTTATTTTAATTAAGCAGACACAGATAATCAAGACATATAATCTGGTAGCATAAATATGTCTTCCAATGTTGTGACCAAAAATTTTGATCTCTCAAGCAAATGCTCTAGATAATGTTTTTATCTAGCTTACAAATTTTAGGGCCTGTTTTGGTAGTGTTCACACACAAGGAGAAAGAAAAAGAGAAATGGGCATCGAGAGTATTTGTAAGAATAATTATGCCCTCAAATATCACTATTAAGTGGAGCATAATAGTGAAAAAAAGGGGGGAAATTAAAGATGAGAAGAGGGAAGATTTTAGAGGATTCTTGGCTGTTAGGTTTTCTTTATTACATTAACAAAGACTTCTATGTGATTTCTGGGTTGATTTCTAGGGTTCTTAGATATTTATGACTATGCTCTCTTGGAAAATATCTTTTATAATATCATCACAAGTGTCCAATATCACTATAAAGTAGAGTAAGCATTTCAGTATCCTCTAAGTTTAATGCCTAAATAGAACACTAGCATAGATGCTCAGCATAACTAGAAAATAATGTTTTACATTTATGTAAAAGAACACAGTTTCTATTCCATAGCAAAGGTTTTTACTTTGGTTGTTTTTCGGTTGGGGGCTAAGTACAGCTTATACCAAAAGTTCGTTCTTTTTTTTTTTTTTTTTTTTTTTGCATTTCATTTTATTTATTTATTTATTTATTTATTTATTTATTATTTTTTTTATTTTTTATAAACATATATTTTTATCCCCAGGGGTACAGGTCTGTGAATCACCAGGTTTACACACTTCAAAAGTTCGTTCTTATATACTACATTGAGGACAAGCATGATGATTCTTTTCTTCATAATTTTCTACCTCAGTCCTCAGACTCAGTGGTATGTTTATAGTGTCTCAGAAAACTAAGAAACAACAAACAAAAAATCTAAGTTTTCATCTACTGTATTGCTCCATTTAATAAATGAGAAGCTGATTTTCTCCCTAAGTTCACACAGATAACTGCTAACATAACATTAGAATCCAAATCTCCTAATAAATCAAACTATTTGTTTTCCTGATCATATATTTGGCTTAATCAAAATATTTTTAATTCTACTATTTTTGAAATGGGAATATTTTGAGGCAGATATTAATGATCAAATTCTTTATATAATCTTAAATTATCTTCCCATTCAGTTGGGATTAAAATTTCCCTTATTTATTTACATACTTACTTCCAAAAGAATTCAAGATATTCTGCATAATTAAATATGATACATAATAAGCATATTTCTTCAACTTATTGCTTCTATAAATAAGGTGATAATAATAAAGAAGGAATCTCAGAGGATTTGAGATTCAAAATAATTTTCACCTAAATGTGACCAGGTTCTATTTCACAGGCAAATGGAACATTAACTTTCAGCTTACATGAGGAAGAAAGCTAATTGATACCTTAAGAAATATAACCTTCCAAAGCCTCAGTAGAGAAAAGCATACGTATTGCCTTCAATTCTCAATGCAAAGTCATTCTCTTCTCTGAGGCCAAAAAATTACTGGGTCTAACAGGTAAGTGGGTTTAAGATGAAGGGTTAACAAGGATCTTCCCCTCTCTCATCCATATGACAGCATAGGAACCATGAAAGAGATTTAGAGTATGACAGATTGTGAGGAGATCCTAGCATTGGAGGGAATGGTTTTCTTGCTCTACCAATAAATCAACTAAATATGTAAAGCCAAAACTGTTAAACATGTAAGAGATTCATCATTGAGGGTAACATGAGGACAATTAGCTATTACTCTGCAAATTAATAAAGAGTATCAAGCATTTATCCTGCCTTTTCTGAACAGAACAAATAGGCTTCAAATATTCATATAATCAAATAGGTCTTCATTTGATGAGTAAAGGTCTTCATAGAAGAAGTCAGACTAACAAATGCAGAAATAATGCTACACTTAGAAAATCACCATTTTGCAACTCCTAATGAAATAATGGAAGTAGGGAATGATCACTAATTAATTCTAAAACACTAGGTGAGAAGTTAATGGGAATCATTATAAAGAGTGGCTCAGACTGACACTACCTGAACACAGACATCAATCATAGTTTCTCTGAAAGCAGAACAACCAGATAAGGTATGCCTCCTGCTGTGAGGCAAGAGCAGGTACATAGTCTCCCAGTGAAGTATTCTTGGGAAAATAAGATCTAACCAAACCTCCAGATATAATTATCAGTAAACAGAAAATCTGGGTGAATTAGGAAGGGTTTAAACATCCTCAAGGGAGGGCACCTGGGTGGCTCAGTTGGTTAAGCGACTGCCTTTGGCTCAGGTCATGATCCTGGAGTCACAGGATCGGGTCCCACATTGGGCTCCCTGCTCAGCAGGGAGTCTGCTTCTCCCACTGACCTCTCTCCTCTCATGCTCATTCTCTCTCTTTCTCTCTCAAATAAATAAATAAAATCTTTTAAAAAAATAAATAAACATCCTCAAAGGCAAGTCTGCAGGCAAATAGAGAATGTGGGGCACTCTACAAATAAATGACAAAAATGATTTCCAAGAAGTAAATGACAAGATACAAATGTGAATAGACCTTTTTGCAAGGTATGGACCTTGTTTGGATCTGATTTGAAAACTAAAAAAAAAAAAAAAAATCTATAAAAATACATTTCTTTGGC
>NW_026743711.1:0-3287 GCF_022355385.1 Mustela nigripes
AGAGAGAGAGAGAGAGAGAGAGAGAGAGAGAGAAGCAGGCTCCCCGCTGAGCAGAGAGCCCGAAGCGGGACTCGATCCCAGGACCCTGAGATCATGACCTGAGTTGAAGGCAGCGGCTTAACCCACTGAGCCACCCAGGTGCCCCAGGCGCCCCTTTTAAGAGATTTTATTTGAAAGAGAGAGAAAAGAGAACATGAGCAGGAAGAGGGGAAACAGACCCCAGACACCCCCACCTCCAGCAGGGAGCCTGATGCCGCAAATGATCCCAGGACGCTGAGAGGATGCTGCCAAAGGCCGACAGACACTTAACCCACTGAGCTACCCTGGCACCCCTGTTTCAGCCATCCTGATAAATGTGTAATGGTAAATCATAGTGATTTTGATTTCCCTATAGCTTATGTTGTTGAGCATCCTTTTTTTTTTTTTTTAATTTTAGTTTTTATTTAACAAAGAGAGACCCAGCGAGAGAGGGAACACAAGCAGGTGGGTGGGAGAGGGAGAAGCAGTCTTCCTGCTGAGCAGGGAGCCTGATGTAGGGCTTGATCCCAGGACCCCAAGATCATGACTTGAGCTGAAGGCAGCCAATGAACGATGGAGCCACCCAGGCGCACAAGAGCATCTTTTTTTTCTTTTTTAAACTGAACTAAGTATCTTTATTGGGGAAAGCCAGGATTACAAGGGACAACTTAAGAGTTGGCATTGGGACCCTTTTTCTTGCCAAAGATGGGCACAGTGTTGACAAAGCGCCGGTTGTGTTGCATCTGCCACTTGGCTCAGCCTGTCTTCTTTTTTTTTCTCTTGTTTGGCCACCTTGGGAGTCTGCCCTCTTACTTTCCCAGCATGGGCCAGGGAACCATGGACTTCACCTCCAAGCGTGCAACTAGTTACTTCCAGGGTCGTCAGAGCTTCTACTCCACACTGACCCAGGGTAGTCTCATGGTCTTAAGGCATGCCTGCCAGGAACAGTACTTGATCTTGTGGGAACAGTGCCCTCCTGCAAGGCAGTGCCCTCCTGCAAGGCTACAGGAGCCTTGATCTGGGCGACTGTCTTCTGCCCAGTCACCCTGAGGGTGTGTAGCTCCTGGGTGCAGACAAAGAGCTGCATGTCAGAGACAGAACTGTGGCCAGGGCAGCTGCTACCGTAAAAAGGGAGTCACGAATGAGGAAGAAACAAGGGTGCTGTGTCCTCACTGCCTACTGTGGGCCATGTCACTCTCGAACATCTTTCCACGTGCTTATTTTCCAAATCTGTATCGTCTTTGGTGAAGTGTCTGTTTAAGTCTTCTTCCCACTGTTTAAGTGGGTTGTTTATTGTTCTTCTGATGGTACTAGAATTCTGTATGTATTCTGGGTACAAATCCTTCGCTGAATATGATTTGTAGATATATTTTTTTTTCCTAATTACAGGGGAAAGCATTCCGTCTTTGATTGTTAAGTGTACTAGCTATAGGTTTTTTGTAAACACTTACTGTCAGGTTCAGGAAGCTCCCTTTTATCTTTAGTTTACCAAGAGTTTTTGTTATGAGTGGATGTTGGGTTTTGTCTGATGCTTTTTCTGACTCAGTTGCCAAGATCATTTGCTTTAAAGTTTTAGACTATTACTATGGTGGATGACATTGATTTTCAAATTTTGAATTGGCTCTGCAGTCCTTGGGGAAAAAAATAATTCACCTGGTGGTCGTGGTTTATTATGCCTTTTTTTTTTTTTTAAAGATTTTTATTTATTTATTTGATAGAGAGAGATCACAAGTAGGCAGAGAGGCAGGCAGAGAGAGAGAGGGAAGCAGGCTCCCCGCTGAGCAGAGAGCCCGCCGCAGAGCTCAATCTCAGGACCCTGAGATCATGACCTGAGCTGAAGGCAGAGGCTTAAACCACTGAGCCACCCAGGCGCCCCTGTATTATGCTTTTTATATATAATTTATATATAGCTGGATTTGCCAGTATTTCTTTGAGGACATTTACAGTTCTGTTCATGAGGGATATTCATCTGTAGTTTTCTTCTATCATCTGCCTCTGGGTTTTGATTCCGGGATAATCCTGGTCTCATAAAAATCAGTTAAGAAGTCTCCCTCCCCTATTCTTTTATCATCATTCCTAGATCAGTATTTGTGAATTTATCTATTGCTAAAATTTACTCTTGTTTTTCTTCTTCTTCTTCTTCTTTTTTAAAATTTATTTATTTGACAGAGAGAGAGATAAGTAGTAGGCAGAGAGGCAGGCGAGGTGGGGGGAGAGGCTCCCTGCCGAGCGGAGAGCCCTATGTGGGATCGACCCCAGGACCCTGGGATCATGATCTGAGCCAAAGGCAGAGGCTTTAACCCACTGAGCCACCCAGGTGCCCCTATTTTTATTATTTAAAATTTTTTTTTATTTTATTTGCTTGACAGAAAGCGAGAGCACTGAAACAGGGAGAAGTGGGAGAGCGAGAGGGAGAAGCAGGCTCCCAGCTGAGCAGGGAGCCTGATGCAGAGCTCGATCCCAGGACCCTGGGATCATGATCTGAACCAAAGGCAAACACTTAACTGACTGAGCCACCCAGGTGCCCCTTATTTTTTATTTTTAGGGAGTGTGAGCAGCCTGGTAGGGAGGGAGACAGAGGGAGAGGGAGAGCTGAGTCTTAAGTAGGCTCTGCTGTAGGGCTTGATTTCACGACCCTAAGATCATGACCTGAGCTATAGTCAAAAGTCAGAAGCTTAAGAGACTAAGCCACCCCAGACACCCCCTAAAGTTTATGCCTAACACTGGAAACAGTACTCATGACATTTTTGTGGTCATCCATGGATGTGGACAGTGTGGCAAAAAATTTGACTCACCTAATGTGGATATTCCCACCTGAGGTCTCTGCTTTGCTTTCTTGTTTCATCTCTCATAGTAAAATTGTGTCCTTTTTGTGGCCTATTTAGTGCCTTGGCTTTTGCATTTTTGTTGGTGCTCTTACTGTTTAAAATGGCCCCCAAGTGTAGTGCTGAAGTACTATCTGGTATTTATTTGTTTTTTTAAAAGATTTAAAAAAAAATATTTTATTTTATTTGACAGACAGAGATTACAAGTAGGCAGAGAGGCAGGCAGAGAGAGAGAGAGAGAGAGGAGGAAGCAGGCTCCCTGCTGAGCAGAGAGCCTGATGCGAGGCTCGATCCCAGGACCCTGAGATCATGAACTGAGCCAATGGCAGAGGCTTAATCCACTGAGCTACCCAGGCACCCCACTATCTAGTATTCTTAAGTTGAAGAAAGCTGTTTTAAAAAAAAAAAAGGCGGGGCGCCTGGGTGGCTCAGTGGGTTAAGCCG
>NW_026743712.1:0-3286 GCF_022355385.1 Mustela nigripes
ATCAGACTTAGGTCATGCTTTCTCGGTAGTCACCACAGAAAAGATGGTCAGTACCATGTCAGGGCCACACAGTGCTGATGACCATGGTGTCATTAGCCTGGATCATCTTGTCATTTTGGTATCTGCCAGGATTCCCTGCCATTATAGCACCATTAAACCCTTTGAAATTGGTAATTGTGGAGATATATATTCTGAGATTATGCCAATAATCCGTTCCTCATCCACTCACCAATCTAAGTATCTATTAATAATCTCACCTGAATCAATCACTATGATGGTGACCAAATACTAATTTTCCTTTTCCATTATTCCTCATACATTTACTAGTAAGGAAGAAACTTCCCTTCTCCCCACTTATTTCTGTATCAATATGGATTCATAGCTTTCCGTTTTATAATGCAGGTTATATTCCAAAGTTACTATTCATCTTTATGATCAAGTTGTTCCATATTTGGCCAATAGAAGCATCTTCAAGATGGCTTTTATGTGCTTTTGCTATGCCCCCCATTATCCCTTGAGCCATTCCTTTTCCTTCTCTCACAGGAAGATGTTTTAGGCGCATTGGCTTTTCCAAGTCCAGGCCTGGAATCAGGCATTTACCAAGGGGTTCTGCTTCCTTCAAGTGGAAAATAGTATCTAGAAACCAAACTCTAAAAGCCAGGCCTCATTGCTACTGGGATGGAGTTGCTCCTAAGCAATCTCAGCATAAAGAGCTAGGAAATCTGTGTAAGGAGTTCACACACACACACACACACACACACACACACACACACACACACATATACCTGCATGTACATGTGCATCTGTCTACACACATATGTACACATACACCCATAAATGGATCTAACAGTGCATGTATATTTAAAAAATGATCAGTTCCTACCAATACCTCCAATTCTGATTCAACAAGTCAGGGTTATGTTCAGTCTTCTGCCTTTCTATATTTATAAATACTTTCAACAGGAAGAAACTTGGCTCCTATTTTCAATACATTCATCTTCCCCTCAATGTGATCTATCTCCAACCACGCCAGTAATTTCCTCTATAATCTCCTTAGCCACCAAGTCCCAGTGTCCCATGTATCTGTGATAGGAACAGTTGCATTACTCTGCTCCTCTGTGTGGACATTCTTTCTTCAGAGACCTCAAGAGAGGTCTTGACCTCACTGACCTCCAATGGGACTGCTGTCCCTGTGCTGGGAAGGGAAGGGAAAAGAAAGGAATAGATGTAATTTTAAAAAAAGAACCCACTCCAGTATTATCTGTAAAATAGAAATAATAAAAATGAAGAAATAACATTATAGATTGTTTATGTCCCATATCAGCTGTTCCCTCCAAAACAAATCATGTGGCAAAACTAATTCCAATGTATTAATATTTAGAGGTGGGGCCTTTGGGGGATGATTAGGTCATGAGAGTAGAACCCTCAACGAATGGGATTGGTGCCCTTATATAAGAAACCCCAGGGGCACCTGGGTAGCTCAGTGGGTTATAGCCTCTGCCTTCAGCTCAGGTCATAATCCCAGGGTCCTGGGATTGAGCCCCACATCGGGCTCTCTGCTCAGTAGGGAGCCTGCTTCCTCCTCTCTCTTCCTGCCTCTCTGCCTACTTGTGATCTCTGTCAAATAAATAAATAAAACCTTTAAAAAAGAAAAAACCCGAGAGATCCCTTACCACATCAGCCTTGTGTGAGAACACAGGGACAAAAGGGGCTTCTATGAACCAGGAAGTGGGTCCTCAGCAGACACAAATTCTGCCAGTGCCATGATCTTAAACTTCCCAGCATCCAGAAGTGGGAGAAATATCTGTTGCTTATAAACCACCTAGTCTACGGGCTTCATCATAGCAGCCTGAATGAACTAAGATGTACAATTATACAACATGGGTCTAGAGTTTTTGGTCACCTTAAGGATTCTAGGAGGTTCCCACCCTTAGCTCCTACATTCCACAGGCTGCTGACAGTGGTTTCTCCTCTCTGATTCACATTCTCATCGTCATTACTACAGCCATTCATTCACTGGCTCAGTGTGAGTTAAATTTGACTATTTCTAGCTCAAGACCTGACACGAAGTAAGGGTTCAGTAACATACGTTTAGTCACTATACAGAGGGCCCAGAGAGGGACAGTTACTTAAATAACCCAGCCACTCCCTTCATCCACACAAGACATTCACAACATCTCTTCCTCCCAGTACAATGGCTGGTGCCAGCCCAGGAACAAAATGCCTGACCACCAACTCAGGAGTAAACATGGGTACCAGTCACAGCTGCCAATGCCCTCCAATTTCCTTTACTTTTTTTAAAAAGATTTTATTTATTTATTTGACAGAGATCACAAATAGGCAGGCAGAGAGAGAGAGGAGGAAGCAGGCTCCCCACTGAGCAGAGAACCCAATGTGGGGCTCAATCCCAGGACCCTGGGATCATGACCTGAGCCAAAGGCAGAGGCTTAACCCACTGAGCCACCCAGGTGCCCCTCCCTTTACTTTTTAAAAAAAGTGACCCAAAGACCCATGTGTGAGGAATAACACATGGAAGAGATATGAGTTCTAAGTACACAATAATCAGCTCAGAGTCCAGGCTCTTCTGCTCGGGATACGTGAGCTTCCTCTAGAGAAGCCTCTTAGAACCAGTTTAATTTTTAACCAAGCCTAAAATTAACCAATTTTAATTTATAGCTTAACATTATTAACGAAGTTAAAGAAACAAAGATTAGGTGAATTATCTACCAAGCACAAACTATATTATTCTTTGAAAATAATCTTAAACTTAGGAAAAGTTTGCAACAATAGTGCAAATAACCTTTTATTCTCCAAATTACTAAGAGCACGTTGTCGACATGCTCCAAATACTTTAGTAACAAGCATATATAATCACATTTCAAACATCAAAATCAGGAAACTAACACTAACACCTACCACCTAATCCTCAGACACCGTTCATTTTTCACCCATTCTCCGTATCATTCTCTTTACAGCCAAATGATTTAATCCAGGATTACACGTTGTGATTTCATCTCTCTTCAGCCTTCAACCTGGAACACTTTCTCAGTTTTCTTGACTTGCATGAACTTGATATGTTTGGAGATTACAAGCCACTATTTTAAAGAGTGCACTTCACTGTGAGTTTGTTTGATGGACCCTCCTGCTTAGACTCAGGTTAGACACTTTTGGCTGTATTCTCATTGTCTCCTATTAGATGGCACATAAATTCAATACTACTGAGTGACACCAAACATCAGTATTCATGTTCATTTCAATCGCTTGACTAGGTTGGGCCCCCGTCTTT
>NW_026743713.1:0-3286 GCF_022355385.1 Mustela nigripes
GATCCTCATTTGGGGTTTCTGGGTAGCCCCAGAGGGCAATGTTTTTCTTCTGGAGGGCAGGCAGAGTGCTGCAATGTAGTTCTGGATTGCCAATCTGGATGGCTTGTGTGCCAGTAGTCTGAGGACCGAAGTCTGAGAACCCAAGCTAGTCCTCGGTTTCTGGGGTGAGGATATGGCAGGCACAATCTTCAGACCTGAATCGAGATCTCGTGCATCTGAAGTCAAGGCGAGGATCAGACGATCGCTGAGGTTGTACATTCTCTCCCTGATGGCCCCTTCTTGAAAGGGGGGTAGATCACGAGGCCATGGGTGTTTACCCACGTTGGGAGTTGTGAGAAGCTCCCAACTGCAAAGATTCTTCTGCAGGACAATGGACACCTGTTGGTTGGCTCCAGGACAACGATTCCGAGCAGGGTTCTAAGTATGGATGGCTGGGTAGCCCACCTCGCAATCCAATTGTCTCCAAGCAACAAGACATTTTAAATCTGCTGGATCTGGGGGAGCAACCGAGGAGGCTGAGTTGAAATGGACTCTCCCGTGGATGTGTCCTAATATGATTTTGTGTCTATGGAGACCTTGGAATGAAGCGGTGGCACTGGGGCCCTGAAGGGTTTTCCTAAAGAGAGGCTTTCACACAGCTCTCTTGTGCAAGTTTCCCGTGTGTAGATGAGATTTGTTCTGATGGGTGAATCAAGAAACAGCCATATGCTGTTATTGAAATCCAGGCTTCTGAGGAGAGATGCCTGGAAAACAAAGCAATGGATCCGATAGGTGCCTAGGGGCCTGTTCGTTCCTTTTTACCCTGGGGACATCAGTCTACTGGTCTGAGTGCCGGTAGGTGCTCAGATGGCCCAGATTGCCCCATTTGTCCTGGGAAGCCACAAATATTGGGATGGCCTCAGGGACTTTGGAGGATTATCCTATTAGTAGGGTTGTGGCCATTGGAATGGGCACATACAATTCCTTGGAGAGGGCAAGCACCGTCGTCAGGTTTGGTTCCAGGGGCCTGAGCCTGTAGGGTGTGTAGGCCAGGGCTGTTTGTTCAGTTGTCTGAAAACACAAACTCGTCTTATCTTTCGGGTCATAGGTATGGCAGGACTGATCTACAAACCATGAGGAGTACTCTTCGGGATAAAAAAAAGGGCGAGTGTGAGGCTCTTGCTCAAGTTTTTGTCGCTAGATATCTTGTCACTCATGGTCGAGAAATTTCCGGGTGACTTCATGGAAAATGGACGAGTCTTACTCTCTGGGGTTTGGCCCCGTCCAAAGATTTTTGGGTCATTCGGTGGGATGGAAGAAGTCCGTTGCTCTGTTGTTGTTAATTTGTTTTGTTTTGTTTTTGAATTCAGGTGTCCCACCAAATGAGGGATTCAAGAGTAGAGACCTGGGGCGGGGCAACTGGACAACCAGAAATCTGGTTAAAAATTGGGGCCTAGGGACATGTCAAGCCCATGATGACATCTAATGGTCCAGCCACTGAGAGGACGTACTAGAGGACAGGACTCACGCTGACGGTCACAATTCGTGTTTATGCCCTCGTCGCACTCAAGAATGGGCGGGGCCTCAGGGTGAATGCTGGTTTCTCTTACACTGAATGTTGGACTACATGCCAACCACAAGGTTTCTTGCCGTGGGTAAGGAAGAGTTCTGATTTCTGCATCACAGCCACCGCTGGGCAGTGATTGGAGATAAGGTCTAGGTTCTGAAGCCTGAAAATTAGGTAGGGTAGAGATGATGACCTAAGGCCAAGGCGGGTCTGATGTGCTCAGTGTGCGGTCAGCTGTCTGGGTGTTGGTCACGAGGTCCGGGCTCAGGTTGTTAGACAGTGTATTAGTGCCCAGGTTAGACTTATATTTTGGGTGCATTCGAGTGCCGTATAGGTTCTTATCTGAGAACTCCTCAGGATATGAAGAATGAGCCAGTCTGAGGCGCATACTCAGGCTTTGTTCTCTGGATTTTGTATCAGCGATGGCCGTGGAATGTTGGGGAGGCCTCATGGGCCATGGACGAATCTTGCTCTCTGTGGATTTGGCCCGAACCCAATTATTTTTCGTCAATCTGTGGGATGGGTGGACTCCTTTCAGGTTTGTTACCTCAGGTGACCCACGAAAAGAGGAATTCCAAAGCAAAGACCTGGGGAAGAGTGAAGGGACAACCCGATCTATGGTAAAAAATTGGGGCATAGGGGCATGGCAAGCCCAATATGCTGTCTCTCCATCCAGCCACTGAGAGGCCTTACCTGAGGACTGGGCTCAGGCTGAGGGTCACAATGTGTGTTTGTGACCAATGTGGCCCGCAAGCATGGGAGGGGCCTCATATCCACAATGGATGAAATATATTGAACCTTGGACAACATGCCAACCACAAGGTTCTTGCCATGGGGAAAGAGTTCTGATTTCTGCATCATTTTCAAACCCGGGCCGTGATTGGAGATAAGGTCTAGGTTCTGAAGCCTGAAAACCGAGTTTGAGAAGAGATGACGACCTAAGGCCATGGCGGGTCCGATGTGCTCAGTGTGCGGCCATCTGTCTGGGTGGGCCCAGGAGGTCCAGGCTCCGAATGTGTCAGAAAGGGCATTAGTGCCCATGTCAGCCTATATATTGGGGGTACAGACGAATGGCGTGTAGGTTTTTCCTCATTTGGGGTTTCTGGGTAGCCCCAGAGGGCAATGTTTTACTTCCGGAGGGCAGGCAGAGTGCTGCATTTTAGTTCTGGATTGCCAAACTGGAGGGCTTGTGGGCCAGTAGTCTGAGGACTTATGTCTGAGAACCCAAGCTAGGCCTAGGTTTCTGGGTAGGGATATGGCAGGCACAATCTACAGACGTGAATCGAGATCTCGTGCATCTGAAGTCAGGGCGAGGATCAGACGGTAGCTCAGGTTGGACATTCTGTCCCTGATGGCCTCTTCTTGACGGGGGGGTAGATCACGAGGCCATGGGGTTTTTCCCACGATGGGAGTTGTGAGGAGCTCCCAACTGCAAAGATTCTTCTGCAGGACAATTGAGACCTGTTGGTTGGCTCCAGGACAAGGATTCCGAGCAGTGTTCTAAGGATGGATGGCTGGGTAGCCCACCTCCATTCCAATTGTCTCCACGCAACAAGACAGGTTAGATCTGCTGGATCTGGGGGAGCAACCGAGGAGCTGAGTTGAAATGGACTCTCCCTTGGATGTGTCCTAATATGATTTTGCGTCTATGGAGACCTTGGAATGAAGCGGTGGCACTGGGGCCCTAACGGGTTCTCCTAAAGAGAGGCTTTCACACAGCTGCATCGTGCAAGTTTCCCA
>NW_026743714.1:0-3286 GCF_022355385.1 Mustela nigripes
TACTCTGGGCTGCTGCTGCTGGTTGCCTGAGCCCAGTCTCACAGTGGGAGAAACTCGCATACAGCGAAATTCTCTTTGCCCGGGCATCTCCTCTGGGAAAGCACAGCATTCGTTGGGAAATCAGAGTTGGGTTTGGGGATGCTGCTGCTTCTTGCCTGAGCTAGTCTCCGCAGCCCGGTGGAAGATACCCCCATGGTGCGAAATTCTCTTTGCCCTAATATCCCCGCTGCCTGAGAGAAACGTGGTTGCACATCTGAAAGGGCCTTAAGAAAAGGGACACGTCTGTCACCGCATTCCCATGGAGCACGTCTGGGGAAGGCACAGCAGGCCGCCCCAGGAGAAGAGAAGTAGCCGTTGGCCTTGTGGTCGGTAAACAGTAAGGAAGCAGAAGAGCCTTTCCTGAGAGGAACAGCATCCGCTGGCAATACAAGTGCACCAGCTCCCTGTGCGGAGAGACGGAAGCCTGGCTGCTAAGGAGACAGGAGGGGATGTGTAGGGCATGGCGCGTGCTCCACTCTTAGGAAGGAGTCTGGGCAGAAAGCATGCCTTTCCTGAGCCTCTGGGCCCAAGGAGACAGCAGCTTTGGCCACCTGTCTCTGGTGGACACATGGGCTTTCCACCAGGCACCTACCCTCAACTCGCAGAAACAGCTCCCTGAAAGAACTGACAGCCATGTTCCGTCTTCCTCCAGGAGGTGGAAGCGTTCGCGAAGGCACAGGATGTCAAGGCAAGGAGTGGGGACAGTCCCCCACAGCTCCCCATCGCAGTGCGCGTGCGGTGTGCATGGATAGTGTCGCCTCTCCTCTCCTGTGGTTAAGGCACTGGCCTATTTCCTGAGTCTGCCTGAGGACCTGAGCAAAAGGCCAATCGTTGCCAACACCGAGAGATTGTCGTGTGCATACAGTGCCATCCTAGTCCACGCTCGCTGCTGCAGTGTTGTCGCTGTGTCTGCTTAGCTCTGCCTGGCAGGGTGAACCCAGGGCGCGAACATGGAGCCCGGGAAAGCAAGTCCCAAGAGGCACCAGCTCTCCCGCAGCTCTTCTTCCCTGACGCGACTGAAGCCTTCCTGAGGAAGCAGCAGCGAAATGCAGTTCGCTCTAAGCCCAAAACCTCTGTGAAAGCAAAACATTCGCTTAGAAATCAGAGTCGGTACTGTGGGCTGCTGCTGGTTGCCTGAGCCCAGACTCACAGTGGGAGAATCCCGCATACAAGGAAAGGCTCTTTGCCTGGGCATCTCCTCGGGGAAAGCACAGCATTCGTTGGGAAATCAGAGTTGGGTTTGGGGATGCTGCTGCTTCTTGCCTGAGCTAGTCTCCGCAGCTCGGTGGAAGATACCCCCATGGTGCGAAATTCTCTTTGCCCTAACATCCCCGCTGCCTGAGAGAGAAACGTGGTTGCACATGTGAAAGGGCCTTAAGGAAAGGGACACGTCTGTCACCGCACTCCCATGGAGCACGTGTGTGGAAGGCGCAGCACGCCTCCCCAGGAGAAGAGAAGGAGCCGTTGGCCTTGTGGTCGGTAAACAGTAGGGAAGCAGGACAGGCTGCACTGGCAGGAACAGCAGCCTGTGCCAATACAAATGCACCCGCTCCTTGTGCAGAGAGACGGAAGCCTGGCTGCTAAGGAGACAGGAGGGGATGTGTAGGACAGGGCGCGTGCTCCACTCTTAGGAAGGAGTCTGGGCAGAAAGCATGCCTGTCCTGAGTCTCTGGGCCCAAGGAGACAGCAGCTCTTTGGCCACCTGTCCCTGGGGCAGACATGCGCTAGCCACCAGGCACCTATGCTGAACTCGCAGAAACAGCTCCCTGAAAAAACGGGGAGTCCGATGCCGTCTTCTTCCAGGATGTGGAAGCTTGGAGGAGGCAAAGGGTTTACGAGGAAGGGGTCGGGACAGTGCCCCAAAGCTCGTTATTCAGTGCATGGGCGGTGTGCAGGGATCCTGTTGCCTCTCCTTTCCTCTGGGGAAAGCACTGGCCTATTTCCTGAGTCTGCCTGAGGGCCTGAGCAAAAGTCCAAGCGTTTCCAACACCGAGAGATGGTCGTGTGCATACTCGCTGCTGCAGTGTTGTCGCTGTGTCTGCTTAGCTCGCCCTGGCATGTTGAACCCAAGACGGGAACATGAAGCCCGGGAGAGCAAGTCCCAAGAGGCACCAGCTCTCCCCCGGCTCTTCTTCCTTGCCCTGACAGAGCGAACGACCAAGCCTTGCTGAGGAAGCAGAAGCGAAGTGCTGTTTGCGCCAAGCTGAAAACCTCTGCGAAAGCATAGCAGTCGCTGGGAAATCAGAGTCGGTTCTGTGGGCTGCTGTTGCTGCTTGCCTTAGCCTAGTATTCACAGCACGATGGGAGAAACCCGCATAGAGCGAAAGCCTCTTTGCCCGGGCATCCCCTCTAGGAAAGCACAGCATTCCCTGGGAAATCAGATTCGGTTCTGTGGGAATCTCCTTTTTGCTAGAGCTTGTCTCCACAGCACGGTGTAATAAACCCGCATGAAGGGAAATACTCTTTGCCTGGGCATCCCCTCTGCCTGAGAGACAAGCGCGGTTGCACCTGTGGAAAGAGCCTTAAGGAAAGGGACACGTCTTTCACTGCGCTCCCCATGAGCATGTCTGTGGAAGGTACAGCATGCTGCCTGTGGAGAAGAGTAGGAGCCTTTGGCCTTCTGGTCTGGAAACGGTTGTAAAACAGGAGAGCCGCCCCTGGCAGGCACAACAGCCTGTGGCAATACAACTGCACCCGCTCCCTGTGCAGAGAGTTGGAATCCTGGCTGCTAAAGGTACAGGAGGGGATGTGTAGGGCAGGGCGCTCGCTCTACTCTTAGGAATGACTCTGGGCAGTAATCAAGCCTGTCCTGAGACAGCAGCTCCTTGGCCACCTGTCCCTGGGGCAGACTTGCGCTAGCCACCAGTCGCCTACGCTGAACTCGCAGAAACAGCTCCCTGAAATAACGGGGAGTCAGATGCTGTCTTCCTCCAGGATGTGGAAGCTTGGAAGAGGCACGGAGTTTAAGGGAAGGAGTGGGTACAGTCCCCCAAAGCTCCCTATTCAGTTCACGGGTGGTGTGCAGGGAACCTGTCACCTCTACTTTCCTATGGGGAAAGCACTGGCCTATTACGCGAGTCCGCCAGAGTGCCAGAGGAAAAGGCCAAGCGATGCCTACACTGGGAGATGGTTTTGTGCGTAGAGTGCCATGCTCTGCTACGCACGCTACTGCAGGGTTGTGGCTGTGTCTGCTTAGTTCGGCCTGGTAGGGTGAACCCAGGACGTGAACATGGAGCCCGGGAAAGCA
>NW_026743715.1:0-3285 GCF_022355385.1 Mustela nigripes
CAAGAAGGGGCCATCAGGGACAGAATGTCCAACCTGAGCGATCGTCAGGTTCTCGCCCTGACTGCAGATGCACGAGATCTCGATTCAGGTCTGTTGATTGTGCCTGCCATATCCTCACCCAGAAACCTAGGCCTAGCTTGGGTTCTCAGACTTCTGTCCTCAGACTACTCTCCTACAAGCCCTCCAGTTTGGCAATCCAGCTTGAGTCCAGTCCTCCAGTAAGTCCTCTCAGTGGCTGGACACTTAGATGTCTTCAGGGGCTTGACATGTCCCTAGGCCACAATTTTTGACCAGATTTCTGGTCGTCCAGTCGCCCCTCCCCAGGGCTCTACTCTGGAAACCCTCATTTGGTGGGACACCTGAGGTTGATAAACAAAACAAAACAAATCAACAACAACAACAAAACGGACCTCTTCCATCCCAAAGAATGACCCCAAATTCTTTGGACGGGGCCAAACCCCCAGAGAGTAAGACTCGTCCAATTCCCATGAAGTCACCCAGAAATTTCACGACCATGACTGACAAGATATCCAGAGACAAAAACTTGAACAAGAGCCTCACATTCGCCCTTTTTTCATATCCCAAAGAGTTCTCCTCATTTTCTGTAGATCAGTCCTGCCATACCTATGACCCGAAACATAAACCGAGTTTGTGTTTTCAGACAACTGTCCAAACAGCTCTGGCCTACACACCCTACAGGATCAGGCCCCTGGAGCCAAATCGGAGGACTGTGCTTGCCCTCTCCAAGGGAATTGTATGTGCCCATTCCAACGGCCACAACCCTACTAATAGGATAAACCTCCAAAGTCCCTGAGACCATCCCAATAGTTGTGGCTTCCCAGGACAAACAGGGGAAATCTGGGCCCATCTGAGCACCTATGTGCACTCAGACCCGTAGACTGATGTCCCCAGAAGTAAAAAGGAACGAACAGGCCCCTAGGCACTAATCTGATCCATTGGTTTGGCTTCCAGGCATCTCTCCTCAGAGGCCTGGATTTCAATACCAGCATATGGCTGTTTCTTGACTCACCCATCAGAACAAATCTCATGTACACATGGGAATCTTGCACTTTGGAGATGTGTCAAAGCCTCTGTTTAGGAGAACCCATCAGGGCCCCAGTGCCACCTCTTCTTTCCAAGGTCTCCATAGACACAAAGACATATTAGGACACATCCACGGGAGAGTCCATTTCGACTCAGCCTCCTCGGTTGATCCCCCATATCCAGCAGATCTAACCTATCTTATTGCTTGGAGACAATTGGAACGCGAGGTGGGCTACCCAGCCATCCATCCTTAGAACCCTGCTCGATATCATTGGCCTGGAGCCAACCAACAGGTCTCAATTGTCCTGCAGAAGAATCTTTGCAGTTGGGAGCTTCTCACAATTCCCATCGTGGGAAAACCCCATGGCCTCGTGATCAAGCCCCCTTCATGAAGGGGCCATCAGGGACAGAAAGTCCAACTTGAGCGATCGTCTGATTCTCGCCCTGACTTCAGATGCACGAGATCTCGATTCAGGTCTGTAGATTGTGACTGCCATATCGTCACCCAGAAAGCTAGGCCTAGCTTGGGTTCTCAGACTTCCTTCCTCAGACTACTGGCCCACAAGCCCTCCAGTTTGGCAATCCAGAACTACAATGCAGCACTCTGCCTGTCCTCCAGACGAAAAACATTGCCCTCTGGGGCTACCCAGAAACCCCCAATGAGGATCAACCTGCACGTCATTCGGCTGTACCCGAAATATATAGGCTGACCTGGGCACTAATGCCCTTTCTGACACAGCCTGAGCCTGGACCTCCTGGACCCACCCAGACAGCTGGCCGCACATTGAGCACATCGGACCCGCCATGGCTTAGGTCGTCATCTCTTCTCAACCGCGGTTTTCAGGCTTCCGAACCTAGACCTTATCTCCAATCACTGCCCGGGTTTGAAAATGATGCAGAAATCAGAACTCTTTCCCCATGGCAAGAAACCTTGTGGTTGGCATTTTGTCCAACTTTCAGTGTCGTTGAAACCAGTGTGGCCCATGAGACCCCGCCCATGCTTGCGTGCTACATTGGTCACAAACACACATTGTGACCCTCAGCCTGAGCCCAGTCCTCAGGTAAGGCCTCTCATTGGCTCCATGAAGAGACAGCATGTTGGGCTTGCCATGCCCCTAGGCCCCAATTTTTAACCATAGTTCGGGTTGTCCCTTCACTCTTCCCCAGGGCTCTGCTTTGGAATTCCTCTTTTGGTGGGACACCTGAGGTAACAAACCTGAAAGGAGTCCTCCCATCTCACAGATTGATGAAAAACAATAGGGATCGGGCCAAATCCACCGAGAGGAAGATTCACCCATGGCCCTTGAGGCCTACCCCACATTCCAGGGCCATCGCTGATACAAAATCCAGAGGCAAAAGCCTGAGCAAGCGCCTCAGACTCGCTCATTCATATCCTGAAGAGTTCTTCCCATGGTTGGTAGATTGGGCGTGCCATACCTACGTCCTCAAACCTAACCTGGATTGCGTTTTCAGACTTCTGTCCTCAAAGTCCTGGGCCACACACCCTCCAGGCTGGAGCCCCTGGAGCCACACATTATGACTGTGCCTACCCAATCCATGGGAATTCTGCCCATTCCATTGTCCAAAATCGTCCAAATTAGGAGAACCCTCCAAAGCCCCGGAGGCAATCCCAATGGTGTAGGTCCCCAGGCCAAAAAGGGTGGTCTGACACCAGCTGAGCATCTACCTCCACTCATACCATAGATGGATGTACCCAGAGAAGAAGATTGAACCAGACAGGTCACTAGGCCATTATCGGATCCTTTGCTTTGGTTTACAGGCATGTCTCCTCAAAACCTGGATTCCAATACCAGCATAGGGGTTTTCTTGAGGCTCCATAAGAACAAATCTCGTCTCCACAAGGAAACGTGTGCATGGGAGCTATGTCAAAAGCTTCGGAGAATACTTCAGGGTCCCGGGGCCACCGCCCCATTCCAAGGCCCTCATGGACACAAACACACATTAGGACACATCCTCAGGAAAGTCCATTTCAACTCAGCCACCCAGGATGCTCCCGCAGATCCATCAGATCTAAACTGTCTTGTTGCTAGGAGACAATTGGAATGCGAGGCGGGCTTCCCAGGCATCCATCCTTGAACGGTGCTCTGGAGTCATTCCATATGGGATGTCCTGGAGCTGTCCAACAGGTCTCAATAGTCCCGCAGAAGGAATCCTTGAAGGGGGCTTCCCACACCTCCCAACGTGGGAAAACCTCCAGGGCCTCGAGATTCTGCTCCCTTC
>NW_026743716.1:0-3284 GCF_022355385.1 Mustela nigripes
TTCAGGATAAATACGATCTGTTCGAGTTCCTGGTTCTCTCATCAGGACAGTTTCTGAGGCTTCACTGGCACAAGAAAAGGGTTTTGATAGTCCAGGGTAAATCCTGACAAAGCAAAGCACGGTATCTATGAAATACTAACCACTCAGCAGAGAACACCAGATAAAAGGCCAGGCTGACCTGACCTTGCAGGATAGGTAAGGTTGGTCCGGCAACAGGGGTAGAGGGGAAGTGCCCATCTCCTGCTAGAAGAGCTAGAGAAGACCCATTCCGGAGAGACCACCAGGAGTGGAGAGCAGTAGGTGCTGATGATGAAGAATATTTTAATCAGCGGAGAAGGTCAAAATGAAAAAGTTCCAGGATCAGAGTAAACATATGGGATTAAAAAATAAAATAAAAAAAAGATTTTTTGGAAAGGACGTTTTTTTTTTAAGGACTTTAAACAAAAGTCCTTTTTAAGAGACAGTTGGCTGCTTAAACCAAAAGTACAACTCACTGAGAGAATCGCCGCATTATTTATTGGGGTAGAAAGGACCTGGAATGTAGAAAGGTCCATTCTGCAGAGAAAAAAATAGAATCACCAACAGGCCTCATGCCTTGCACAGCCAGTGGCTAGAATCCCTGCCTCATGAGACCCTGTGCTAGAAAGCCGCTAGAAGCATCTCAACTATGTCAGTCTATCTTGGAAGCCAACAAGTGTTTGCCCAGTTAAGAGCACGGTAACAATCAGTCACGTTATGTTATAATGATTGTCGATATCTTTAAAAGCCTTGTCAAGTTCCTTTTTGAGTAACCCTCACCCCACCCTTAGAGAAATTTATCTGTGGTTCACCTCTTTGAAATACCTCATTGTTGTTCCACATTTACCATAGCCAAAAAAAAAAAAAAAAAAAGAAAAAAAGCCTTTTATTAACAAAGTGTTCAGAAGGGGGCGCCACTGTAAACAATGAGAGTACTCCCTGCCAGGACAACTTTGTTGCAGAAACAGCTGAAAGCAATCAGGTTAGACAGAGCCAAGGGCTGGAGGGATTTTTCAAGTTAAAAATCCGAACCAAATCAAACCAAAACAAACATCTTAACCAATGCCCAAGTTTTCAAGTTTGCTACTAAAGGTATGACATTCTCCTAAGACATGCGCGGGACTTGATCAATATATTTATATTTGAAGAAGAAGGAACTATTTGATGCAGCAAATCCACGTTGATTAAAATTACCAGATATGGGGCTCCTGGGTGGCTCAGTGGTTTAGGCCTCTGCCTTCGGCTCAGGTCATGATTTCAGGGTCCTGGAATGGAGGCCCACATCGGGCTCTCTGCTCAGTGGGGAGCCTGCATCCCTCCCCCTCTCTCTGCCTGCCTCTCTATATCTTGTGATCTGTCTTTCAAATGGGTAAATAAGATCTTTAAAAAAAGAAGTACTAGGAGTGAAATACATCGAGGGTATGGGAAGGAAAATGATTTCACCTGATCTGACTAGGAAGTGGTTGAAGCCTGAATTAAAGGGCTATAAAAAGAGTAAAGACCTGGGAGATATATGGGGAAAAAATCCCCAGAAAAAACGGCAATAATAACTGGCTGCTCTTTATTGATCCAGATCCTGCGGTAGGCAAAGAAGTGCTGGTTTTAACCAGAGGATGATCTGCGTTTGTCTTCATGATCTGGCATTTCCTGCAAGCCAGGCATGGGGCTCTGCACTAGAGCTACAAATGCTGGGGGGCCCTCCCTGTCCCTTTTCTCTTCTCAGCGGGAGAACGGACATGTCCATGGTGCAGTGTGACAGGCTTTACCACAAGGAGATAAAAGACTGCCAAGGGTAGTTTGGAGCTGGGAAAAGCCACTTAGGAACAGATTTTCAAGGGAGGTGATAGACAAGGGCAAAGCGAAGAATGAGGATGAGTGTGTCAAGATTCAAAGTGCCAGGAGGCAGCACAGTGCATTCGGGAAACTACAGCAAGTTCATGACAACCGACAGCTGATCTGGGAGCATCACCTGGGGATGGAGGCTGAGCCCCGGGGTTAACACTGGGGGTGAGATGGTTTGTATACTATGCCGAGGAGGGGAGATACTACACTGTGGGGGCACAGGGAGCTACCGGAGGATTTCAAATACCAGAATCGTAACCATAATAGAGTATTTAATTGCATCCTAGCTTTCATCAAGGGTAAGATGCACTATAGTTAATGTTCGACTAAGAAAGAGAAATGCTGTCAGTTAAACTAGGATATGTCCTCAAGTGCAAGGTGAGTGCCACCTTAAGAGATATTAAAGTGGGGGTGGAGGACAAATCTTAGAACAAGTAAATAGTGGTACTAGAATAACTAAGAAATGTCGAACACTTGGATCAACAAAAAAAGTGATTATTGCTTATCATGTGCCCCAAACTATATTAAGTCTTAGAACAAGAGACATTCTCATCTTGATGCCCCGCAGCTGGTAGACCCAAGTTACAGAGGGCAGTAGACAACGACCAGCAGGCCCCAGGTGCCATGTGCAGACTCTAAGAGAAACTGAATTTGAGAGAGGTAACGGTTGAGAGTGGGCTTTCTGTGGTAGAGAATTACTAGCTGGGAAAGGACGAAAATTGACACAGAATCGGAATTGATGCCCCTACATGACAGAGTTGGTGAAACTTCCCTTCTCAGAGATCTTGAGGCTCCTCAGAAATGTATTTTTCATTTTGTACGTAACATTCAGGATAAATATGATCTGTTCGAGTTCCTGGTTCTCTCATCAGGACTGTTTCTTAGGCTTCACTGGCATAAGAACAGGGTTTTGATAGTCCAGGGTAAATCCTGACAAAAGCAAAGCATGGTATCTATGAAAAACTAACCACTCAGAAGCGAACAACATAAATGGCCAGGCCGTCCTGACCCTGCAGTGTAGGTAAGGTTGGTCCGGCAACAGGGGTAGAGGGGAAGTGCCCATCTCCTGCTAGAAGAGCTAGAGAAGACCCCTTCCAGAGAGACCTCCAGGAGAGGAGAGCAGTAGGTGCTGATGATGAAGAATATTTTAATCAGCAGAGTAGGTCAAAATGATAATGTTCTAGGATCAGAGTAAACATATGGGATTAAAAAATAAAAAATAAAAAAGAAGATTTTTTGGAAAGGACTTTTTTTTTAAAGGACTTTAAACAAAAGTCCTTTTAAAGAGTCAGTTGGCTGTTTAAACCAAAAGTACAACTCACTGAGAGATTCGTCGCATTATTTATTGTGGTAGAAAGGACCTGGAATGTAGAAAGGCCCATTCTGCCGAGGAAAAAATAGAATCACTAACAGGCCTCATGCCT
>NW_026743717.1:0-3284 GCF_022355385.1 Mustela nigripes
CCCCAATACCCTTCATTTCCTCTGATACTCTTTTACTCAGATCCTGTGGCTTCCATAAAGACTTCCATGGCCTTTCAGGCTAGCCTAGGCACACTTTCTGTTGTGAGCTGTGATCCATGACCCCTCAGTCAAAACACCTACTACCATATTGACTGCTTATGAGTTTAGGAAGGCCATGGCTATGAAGGACTTTTTTTTTTTTTTATTTCTGAATTCCCACTGTCTGGCATGTAAAAGCTAAATATGTGGTATTTGAGTGAAATAATGGGTAAATGAAAAAACATATTCATTGATCTCTTCCACAGAGAGCTCTGCAGCCAATCTGTAGGATGAGCAAGAGCTTATGAAGAGGCCCTGAATGAAGAACTTGGCCAAAAGTAAGTAAAGGAAAGAGGATTATGTTTAAATGAAACAAAAATATTTCTCAGGAGCATAGGTTTAAGATATATGGAGAATAAGTGCTTCGTGTTGAAGGCAGTAGCCAGAAAGACACAAACAGAAAGGGCAGTATGTGTGCCATGAATTATAAGCTATCTGCGGGGCTCCTGGGTGCCAGATGGTTAATCCTCTGACTCTTGGTTTTGGTTCAGCTCATGATCACATAGGTAGTGAGATCCAGCCCCATGTCGGGCTCTGCACTCAACAGGGAGTCTGCTTGAGCTTCTCTCCCTCTGCCCTCTCACCCACACCAAACACTCTCTCTTCCTCTCAATTAAATAAATCTTAAAAAAAAAAAAGAAAAATAAATCATTGGTAATGTGGTACCTGCCTCATAGATATGTTGCAAGAATTCAAGAAATGCATTTAAGACACTTAACATGGTGCTTGGCTCCAAGAAAGCAGTCAGAAAATGTTAATAAGAAGAAGAATTATTATATTTTTAATTATAGACTTTCATAAGATGCCCTTTGTACCTAAACTTTCGTGATACCCTATGGTAACTCTACTATATCCCTTATTAGTGATCTGTTGACTCAAAAATCCACTTGCCACATATATATTGAATGCCCATGATATCTCAAGCACTTTTCTAGGTATTTATTTTATCCCCTATGTGATAAGCTTTTGGTGACTACATTTTTTATTGAAGTTGACTGACCTAATATTTTACTAGTTTCAGAAATCCAATATAGTTTACTTAGGTACATTATGAAGTGATCACTATTATAAATCTAGCTACCATCTGTTACCAAAGTTGTTATGATATTATTTTTTTTAAAGATTTTATTTATTTATTTGACAGAGAGAGATCACAAACAGGCAGAGAGGCAGGAAGAGAGAGAGGAGGAAGCAGGCTCCCTGCTGAGCAGAGAGCCCGATGCGGGGCTTGATCCCAGGACCCTGGGATCATGACCTGAGCCGAAGGCAGCGGCTTAACCCACTGAGCCACCCAGGCGCCCCTGTTATGATATTATTAACTATATTCTCTATGCTGTATACTGCAACCCTGTGTCTTACTTACTGCATAATGGGAATTTTGTACCTTTTAATCCCCTTTCCCTATTTCCCCCACCAACTCACCCTTTTTCCCCTCTTGCAAGCACCAGTTTGTTCTATATATCTATGAGTCTTTCTCTGTTTCTCCTGTTCATTTGTTTGTTTTCTACATTTTGCATAGAACTGAAATCATATGATTTATCTTTTTCCTGTCTGACTTAATTCACTTAGCATAACATGCTCTGGTTCCATCCATGTTGTTTCAAATGGCGGGATTTCATTCTTTTTATGGTTGAACAATATCCCATTGTATATATACATACCACATCTTTTCCCAAGAGGCTCCTAGTTTTCCCAAAGGTGTGAGCAGATCACTAAGACTCTCTGACATTTCCAGCAATATTACATAAAAAAAGACCCCAGTCTTTGCCTTGAGGGAAAGTAGTATCACATGAGATGGAAGATGTGTGTGGCATTTCTTGAATATTAATTCACAAATTTGTATTAGTAAGTGTCTACTACATGCTAGGTAATGTCTTAGGCACAAGGGATAAAAAAAAAAAAAAAGAAAAGAAAAGAAAAAAGAAGACTCCAAGGCTTTCAGTTCACTTATGAAAATCAATCATGACAAAACAATTTGAAAATGTCTATCATATAGTAGCATAAGCTACGAGAGCTTATAAAAGGGGTGCCTAATAGGAAGGGAAGGAGTGGCTAAAATAAATTTAAAAAAAAAATAGTGTTAATGATATAGTAAAGGAGAAGTTTTGAGGGAAAAAGAATAATGCTTTAAGGGCAAAAGATATAGCACAGCAAAATACACCCAATTGATTATCCATGCATAATTTAGACATGTTTAACCACAGTATGCAACATTATTATATACATTATGTATATATTATATACATTATATACATCCATCTATGTATTTTAGGCAATTCAATTTAAGAAAGATTAAAATTCAAAAGAATATATTTTAATGTATAAAGCATATTTATTTTCAGTCCAAATTTCTGGATGAAGCAATTTGACCTGTGCTAACTTCACTCTACTTATCTTTCTAGCTTTCTACTTCCTTCTTCCCTGATGCTAGTTGTTAATTTGGATGTGGGCATACTCTTTTCTATGAAGGACCAGATACTAAATATTTTAGATTTTGTGGGCTAAGCAATCTCTGCTGTGACTACTCAGCTCTGTTGTTGCATGAAAGGAGCCATAGGCAATACATAAAATATGGTCATGGCTGTGTTCCTAGAAGACATTTTTCATGGACTCTGATATTTCATGTAACTTTCACATGTTATGAAATTTCATTTTCTTATAACTTGTTTTTCAATTATTTATAAATGTAGAGAAGTTTGTTAGCATGTGGATGTAAAAAACAAGTGGTAGCCTGGATTTGGTCCTCGGAACATAGTTTACCAGCTCCTGTTTAGAAAATTATTACAATTTCATGGTTGAAAGCTAAAGCAGAAGGCTGATGTCATGGGATTTACTCCCAACTCAGTCACTTTATTAACTTTGTAATCTTGAACTTGTTAGAGAGAGTTTAAGTAGCTTGCTCAAAATTACCCCCCTGTAGGTGATGGGAAGTCATCTAAAGATTTTAAACAGGTCAGCAGAGTAGTATGATTAGCATTTTTAAAAAAAGTCTTTTTTTTAAAAAAAGATTTTATTTATTTATTTGACAGAGAGAAATTACAAGTACACTGAGAGGCAGGCAGAGAGAAAGAGAGAAGGAAGCAGGCTCCCTGCTGAGCAGAGAGCCCGATGCGGGACTCGATCCCAGGACCCTGAGATCATGACCTGAGCCGAAGGCAGCGGCTTAACCCACGAGCCACCCAGGC
>NW_026743718.1:0-3283 GCF_022355385.1 Mustela nigripes
TGGACCTCCTGGCCCCACCCAGAAAGCTGGCCGCACACTGAGCACATCGGACCCGCCATGGCCTTAGATCGTCATCTCTCCTCAACCTCGGTTTTCAGGCTTCAGAACCTAGACCTTATCTCCAATCACGGCCCGGGTTTGAAAATGATGCAGAAATCAGAACTCTTTCCCATGGCAAGAAAGCTTGTGGTTGGCATGAGGTCCAAGATTCAGTGTAGTGGAAACCAGTGTGGCCCATGAGGCCCCGACCATGCTTTCGGGCCACATTGGTCACAAACACACATTGTGACCCCTCAGCCTGAGCCCAGTCCTCAGTTAAGGCCTCTCAGTGGCTGGATGGAGAGACAGCATATTGGGCTTGCCATGTCCCTAGGCCCCAGTTTTTAACCTACATTCGGGTTGTCCATTCATTCTTCCCCATGTCTCTGCTTTGGAATTCCTCTTTTGGTGGGACACCTGAGGCAACAAACCTGAAAGGAGTCCTCCCATCCCACAGATGACCAAAGACAATTGGGATCGGGCCAAATACACAGAGAGCAGGATTCGTCCATTGCCTATGAGGCCTCCCCAACATTCCAGGGCCATCGCTGATACAAAATCCAGAGACAAAAGCCTCAGAACGCGCCTCAGATTCGTATCCTGGGCAATCTGAAGAGTTTCATATCCTGAAGAGTTCTTCAGATCAGAACGTACACGGCACTTGAAGGCACCCAAAATATATAGTCTAACCTGGGCACTAATGCACCGGACCTCATGACCAACACCCAGACAGCTGACCACACACTGAGCACATCAGACCCGCCATGGCCTTAGGTCATCATCTCTTCCCTACCTCAGTTTTCAGGCTTCAGAACCTAGACCTTATCTCTAATCACTGCCCAGGGGTGACGGTGATGCAGAAATCAGAACTCTTCCTTATCCATGGCAAGAAACCTTGTGGTTGGCATGTTGTCCAATGTTCAGTGTAGGAAAAACAGGCATTCAACCTGAGGCCCCGCCCATTCTTGAGTGCGACGAGGGCATAAACACGCATTGTGACCCTCAGCATGAGTCCTGTCCTCTAGTACGTCCTCTCAGTGGCTGGTCTATTAGATGTCATAATGGGCTTGACATGTCCCTAGGCCCCAATTTTTAACCAGATTTCTGGTTGTCCAGTCGCCCCTCCCCAAGGCTCTACTCTGGAATCCCTCATTTGGTGGGACACCTGAGGTAGAAAAACAAAACAAAACAAATCAAAAACAAAGAACAACGGACTTCTTCCATCCCACAGAATGACCCCAAACTCTTTGGACGGGGCCAAACCCCCAGAGAGTCAGACTCTCCATTTCCCATGAAGTTACCCGGAAATTTCACGACCATGAGTGACACGTTATCCAGAGACTAAAACTTGAGCAAGAGCCTCACACTCGCCCTTTTTTCATATATTGAAGAGTTCTCCTCATGGTCTTTAGGTCAGTCCTGCCAAACCTATGAGCCGAAACATAAGCCGAGTTTGTGTTTTCAGACAACTGTCCAAACAGCCCTGGACTACACACCCTACAGGCTCAGGCCCCTGGAGCCACACCTGACGACTGTGCTTGCCCTCTCCAAGGGAATTGTATGTGCCCATTCCAATGGCCACAACCCTACTAAGAGGATAAATGTCCAAGTCCTTGAGGCCATCCGGATATTTGTGGCTTCCCAGGACAAACAGTGGCAATCTGGGCCCATCTGAGCACCTACCTGCACTCAGACCCGTAGACTGATGTCCCCTGAGGTAGAAAGGAATGAACAGGACCCTAGGCACCTATCGGATCCATTGCTTTGGTGTACAGGCATCACTCCTCAGAGGCCTGGATTTCAAAAAGAGCATATGGCTGTTTCTTGACTCACCCAGAAGAACAAATCTCATCTACACATGGGAAACTTGCACGATGGAGCTGTGTGAAAGCCTCTCTTTAGGAGAACCCTTCAGGGCCCCAGTTCCACCGCTTCATTCCAAGGTCTGCATAGACACAAAATCATATTAGGACACATCAACGGGAGAGTCCATTTCAACACATCCTCCTCGGTTGCTCCCCCAGATCCAGCAGATCTAACCTGTTGTTGCATGGAGACATTTGGAATGCGAGGTGGGCTACCCAGCCATCCATCCTTAGAACCCTGCTCGGAATCGTTGTCCTGGAGCCAACCAACAGGTCTCAATTGTCCTGCAGAAGAATCTTTGCCGTTGGGAACTTCTCAACTCCCATCGTGGGAAAACCCCCATGGCCTCGTGATCCACCCCCCCTTCAAGAAGGGGCCATCAGGGACAGAATGTCCAACCTGAGCGATCGTCTGATCCTCGCCCTGACTGCAGATGCAGGAGATCTCGATTCAGGTCTGTAGATTGTGCCTGCCATATCCTCACCAGAAATCTAGTCTTGGCTTGGGTTCTCAGACTTCCGTCCTCAGACTACTGGCCCACAAGCCCTCCAGTTTGGCAACACAGACCTACAATGCAGCATTCTGCCTGCCCTTCAGAAGAAAAACATTGCCCTCTGGGGTTACCCAGAAACCCCAAATGTGAATCAACCTGCACGCCATTCGGCTCTACCCCAAATATATAGGCTGACCTGGGCACTATTGCCCTTTCTGACACAGCCAGAGCCTGGACCTCCGGGCCCCACCCAGACAGCTGGCCGCACACTGAGCACATCCTACCAGCCATGGCCTTAGGTCGTCATCTCTTCTCAACCTCGGTTTTCAGGCTTCAGAACCTACAACTTCTCTCCAATCACGGCCCGGGTTTGAAAATGATTAAGAAATCAGAACTCTTTCCCCATGGCAAGAAAACATGTGGTTGGCATGTTGTCCAAGGTTCAGTGTCGTTGAAACCAGTGTGGGCCATGAGGCCCCTCCCATGCTTGCGGGCCACATTGGTCACAAACAAACATTGTGACCCTCAGCCTGAGCCCAGTCCCCAGGTAAGGCCTCTCAGTGGCTGGATGGAGAGACAGCATATTGGGCTTGCCATGCCTCTAGGCCCCAATTTTTAACCAGATTTCTGGTTGTCCAGTCGACCCTCCCCAGGGCTCTACTCTGGAATCCCTCATTTGGTCGGACACCTGAGGTTGAAAAACAAAACAAAACAAATCAACAACAACAGAACAACGGACTTCTACTTCCCACAGAATGACCCCAATTCTTTGGACGGGGCCAAACCCCCAGAGAGTAAGACTCGTCCATTTCCCATGAAGTCACCCGGAAACTTCACGACCATGAGTGACACGATATCCAGAGACAAAAACTTGAGCAAGAGCCA